>NW_022985418.1:112240-132130 GCF_010093625.1 Macroventuria anomochaeta | reverse complement strand
GTTGACGAACCGCAATCCATCCGGATTGGCCAGGACTGACTCTGCTCGTCAACGAGCAGATCTGGTGGACTGTATATATATGTGTAGGAACACAACCCTTATGGTTCGTGTTCAACCTCATCAATTAAGTTTGTCATTGGATCTCAACCGACCTTTGAGCTAGACAGATTGCCTGTACTACTCATTGTCATCCCAAGCCATCGTTAGGTGTTTCACCCAGGCGACTTACCCCCACTGTTCCAGAACCAGAGTTCATCCTTGAGAACCAATTGAATAGTGCTTATGAGCTTTGCTTAAAGTACAACTTCAACAGAGACCTCCCAACCTGACCCCCTAAAGTAACCCAAATTGAAGCCCAAACCATCTGTTGTTTACCACAATTAGTTGTCACTTCTGTGACTTTATTATGGTCCCACTTTTCCTCTGGAAGCCTGAACACCCACTCAGCATTGGCTCCTGAACCTCTTTGGACTGAACACTCATCACTAAACTTGACAACCTTCTATTTCCAGTTGAAGCCTGTGACCTCCCTGGCATGTTTAAGATGCCATTGAGCAACAGCAGTAGTAATCTTTGGTTGACGTTTTGCCCTGAAGTTCCAGAGTCCATCTTTGGCCAGGGTTCTGCAAATAGTGGTAGTGGAAACAGAGGGTCCCTGGTCAGAGGTGAGAAGCCAACCAAGTGCCTTCTGTATTTCCCTGTACTCAATTTTTGGACAATTTCAAACTAGGCAATGGAGATAATGTCTCTCTCAATGAGATATATGTGGAGGTTGACCAGGCCAAGGCTTAGATTGGTTGCTGCCAGTCATGTTGTACCGCTGGATTGTCTTCTGGATTGTGCAACGTGAACAGCTGAATTCTTCTGCCAGTTTCTTGGTAGTACAGCCTGTAATGGGCTAGGCCCATTGTTAGCGCCTCGGCAACAGCACAGGCCTCGGTACCTCCGAAGCGGACGTACAACCTCCGGTTACCTCCGGAGCGGGTCTGCAACCCCCGAAGCGGGAGTATTAGAATTCTGCAAGTCACGCTCTGGGACTTGCCCCTTATCAAATCCATCAAGTTCTACATCGCATATCGCCCTCAGCGGCTCGCCCCTTACACAGCCTGCCTCTGCCTTAGAGACAATACTATCCCTTTGGCAAACGGACAATTTACCACCTGGGATGCGATCTCCTGAAATTTCAGCTCCAAAAGCCCTCATTGTGGTTGTGCAGTAGTGGGTTGAAGTTGTGATGTTGATCATTGCATTTGTGGTGGTTGGGGTTTGGCCCGTGCGCTGCAAACAGATTAATGCCTTAGTACAGTAACTACGGAGTGAAGCTATACATAAGGAAATATCTACGTTGATGTTGTGTAGCTGTCAACATGTAGTCGTGCGACGTAGCAACCAATCAGCAGATAAGCGCCTATGCGGCCGACTGCAAGGAGACACCTCAACCGTGACAGTGTCACATTTCAAGACTTTGGGGGACGGGTTTCTCTTTGCGACCGCTCCCCACCCCCTCTTCTTTCTACATAAGCCCCTGTAAGCATTTCATAAGCTCATCCACCCATGTCACGGTTTGGGGTCTCTCCTTGTCACGGATTGGGGAGCTCCTGCCTGCCGTACTCCACCTGCCATGAGAGCGACTGCCACGTCACACTAGCGTCATTTACAGCTACCCACCTATATATACTGTTCGTAGCTTCACCCAATACAACCACAGTACAATACTCAACTTCTTCCTTTGCGTACAGTTCACCAACTCCAACAACCCATTAATCCTTTTGTTCGCTTTGAAAATTCTCAATTTCTCGGCTATACATCAGATATGGCGGACCAAACGCCATCTTGCGCCAACTGCAGGGAGACTGCTGCCGTTAAAGGACTTCAAAACCTCAAAGCTTGCACTAGATGTAAGACCACTCGGTACTGTGGTCGCGATTGCCAGAAGGCCGATTGGAAAGTGCACAAGAAAGTGTGCTCTAGGATCGCTACTGAGGCTTTTGCCAGAGCCAACACCGACCACACCAGTTCCTACTCAGCGCCTCGCTTGAGAAACCTCGAGCAGCATGTACCAAACCCATTCACGCGACTTGATCAAAACCTGTATCTACATGGTCGTCCAGAAACAGATGTATACAAGCTTCTCATCGACTCTTTTCGTATGCGCCAAGCGGACGATTTCGATTACGAGTACAAGACCACGCCGCCCAGCGTCTATACCGGCGCGCCTTCCAGCACCGAGCCCTTTCTTCAGTACCTCGCCAAAGCAACTACCCATCCATCTCTGTTGCCACCATGGTTTACGGACGACAAAGCTGGAAAATGCGCTACCTTTGGCAATAGTGGCGCATGGAGCGACCTGAGGAAGAAGGTGACGAAGCCGGAAATTATCCAACATTATGGGGATGAAAAGATGCCGATGCAGCTGCGCATGCTGGCGGAAGTAGTATATGGTACTGGTACAATGGGGCAAGACGGCTCAGGGATGCGAAAGCTTATGATGCAGGTGGAGAATGATGGTTCGGGGAAGGGTCAGGCTATGAGCCATATTGATATTAGCCGTTGAAGTTACGATACCACTAGGCAGAGGAAGTTGCGCGAAACACTTGGAAGCTTTCATGCCAACATTGCCACTTTGAGCGCGAACAGGAACCAGGCCGATGTGGCTATCTACTACAGAGATGGATAGGTCACAGCCCTACTTCTTATACAGCAGGCGACCCTGATCCAGGCAGCCCTATTCAAAACAACAGTCATCCTTGTCCATGTGCATTTGAGCAGTATCTACTGAACAATGATGAGCAAGTCCTGATGGGCATCGGCGGCGGCGGCGGTAGCAGTTAGCGTGCCCCTTTGCCAACTGAGCGGCAGTATTCCAAACGCGTATCTAGATGCATCAGCATGTCCGGCAGTAGAGCCACGCTGCCAGCAAGGCTTTACTGATAGGATACATAGGTGGCTGGCGGTTCGAGGAGGGTAAAGTTAGGGCTGTGATCAAGACCGGTAACGAAGAGCAGGGTAGGAAATGTGTCGCTTGCTCAGCGCCGTTTAGGCTTTCTAGCGGCGGTAATGCGTAGCGCCTGAAGGTTGGAAGTGAGCAACATCCACCAGGAATAGGCCAGCATCAAATCATGCCATAGGTATGGTATTAAGGCCGCGTTGTCGCACCGACGTGGGAAATATTCTTTGTTCTAGTATCGGTGGGTTTCAAAGTGTGCGGACCCCCCCTTGCCTATGGTACCGCATCAAGGCCTTACCCTAGTCACAAGAATACACAACACCTAATTGGCCAGCCAGCAGCAGGTGTTAGCAGTGAAGAAGTTGAAGAGTAGAGCTAGACGGTAACGTGACAATTGTTATGACGTCTGTGACGTGATAACTGATCTGTAGCTTCTGTGAGAGGCTGTGAAGGTATGGGTCAGGGTCTGCCCCACATTATATACCTTACACGTCACCCAAACCTCCAGCTTGGCTTCTTGCCAGGTGAATACTCCTGCAGGTACCCAATTGTGTACCAAATGTAGGGGGTGGTCCGCACATTTTGAAAATCATTCTATTGTGACAGTCTAAGACCACAAGGAGACCTCACCCGTTGTGAGAAAAGACTGACATCTCGTTGCAAGGGCTGTCAGGAGACTGGTTGGATTGAGAAGGGCCACACGGAAGATTGAAAATTTCTGAAAGACCCCGATTTACAAGGACTGCTTGTTTTAGTAAGGGGCAAGTTAAACACTCGCGTGCACTTTCCTCTTGCCATCCCGGGTCGTATCTAGGACCTTACGTCAGTTGTGGAAAGTCAACCTTTGCCTTTCTCCTCAACGTTAAGTCGCTACGTCTATGTTGATCCACACGTGTACTGTTGTAACAGAAGCTGAATTGGCTGGGAAACATTTGATAGACGACAACTCAAATCGTTCTGTTGACTGCTGTGTTGGTCGCACCTAGCTGTCTAGTCGAGACATATGAAGAACTGTTTACACAAATGACATGATATCCTGTTCTATGTTGAGGCTCTTCTGAACTACGAGCGTTACCTTGCGCAAGGTCTGCCATAGCCCAGGCTGTTATACGACCTAGCTGCAGGTTCCGATTCAGTAAGATAGTTGTGACCATATCTGTAACGACACAGGTAAGAGAGGACTCCGATATGGGTTCAAATCCGCTACGAGGTGTATGGGAGCACTGGGATAGATAGAACTAGGAGTAAACCTCTATTCCTATAGGTCTTGTACGAAAGGATACTCAAAAACTATCTACCATAACTATGTACACTGCCCTGCTTATATACCTAACAGCTCCATGTAGCTCGGGGGATACCGGTAGGTAGTAGGGTAGGGATCGGTTAGGAGTCGGATAGCAATCGTGTGAGTAGTATGAGGAAGAACGGTTGGTACGGTTCTTACAATATCTGCCGTTTTTTGTACAAAAATTGAAGAATCGGGAGCCTATTGCAAGATTATTTTCTTGCTTGGATCTACGGTCGTGTAGCCCTTCCTACCTGCGATCTTCGCACACACGAGTACCTTTGTGAATCAGTCACCATGGTAATAGTAGCTAGAAAACTGTCGAGTCGAAGTCACAGAAGCCTACGCAGCCGGGAAGGTAGCGGAGCGGGCATTGCAGAGAATGTCACGGTTGTAGTCTCCTTGCAGGCGGCCACATAGGCGCTTATCTGCTGATTGGTTGCTATGTCGCACGACTACATGTTGACAGCTACCGTGTCTGTGCGCGTGCCGACCGGATTCGCGTGCCGACCGCAATCAGTAAAACACACCTATATTTCAACACACAATATCTCAGCAACCATGACAGTTATCAAAGAAGCGCTTGAAGAGATTGAAAATTTGAAGCTAGGCAAAACACTTGTATACCAGCATATTGCAGATAAACATGGTGTTAATCGCACAACCTTGTTGCGGAAACACAAGCAGTGTAAGGGTATCTGTGACAGCGAGCTTAGTAACAATGGGGGGTGGTCTCATAAGATTAATTGCTACCGTTTTCCTGGCCATTGTGTGCCCGATTATCTATGCGCTCTCGTCCGTACCACGCTAGCGTCCCGATGGGTTAGCGCCATCGTCTCGACACGTGACAGCCTACTTCACTACAGCACCATAACCCCGTTACACAGAGCGCCACAAAAGTTTGAGTGAGAAACTTGTTCATATAGGTCTATAGACTACTCCACCAGAGATTCTCATGATAGTAACCATTGTGTGTGGCTCTACAGCCTCAATTTTGGATTGACAATTTTGGTGTTTCGGCGCATTGCGCGCACAGACACGGTAGTACAGTAGAATACTGAATAAGAATAACACAGTATATACTGATTCTACTGCTTCGCGCGGTTTCCCCCTGACCGACTGCCCTGCGCGGTTACACCTTCATTTACTGCAACTACTGCAACAGAAGGACCTCAACATCGTGCCCACATTGCCACTGTTACAGACAAAGTTCTGTATGAGCAGTACAAGACTGAGATTGAAGCGGAGTGTGCGGCAAACCCCATGTCCTGTAGGAAAGCTTCACAATGGGGGAAAGCTACTTACTTGAAGTTGAAACATCCATTGGGAGTTCAGAGTCTAGCACCCGTTCGACCGCAGCAAGTGCTTATAATGGATCAACAACGCCTACCAATAGCGGGGTCCTCCATGCGCCGGCATGTTTCACCAATGGCTACTCAGCCACTGGAACAGACTCAAGACTGCGAAGACGTCGAAGGCGCGAAGACATGGGCAAGACTGCCTGGTAAAGTTGGCCGCTACCGCTGTGCCCACCGAAATTCGAGTGCCTCGAAGGCACGTGCAACAGCATGATTGCTGCAAGAATGGCTTGACTTTCAGCGGAAAGAAGGCGTCTTCCGAATCAACGGTGAAGCGAGTCAAAGCAAAGAGCAAACAAAATTATGCTGGAGATGAAACCAAAGCTGCGAAAAAGGGCATTATATCATAGAAGCAGACGAACTTCAGAGCAAAAAAAGTCCAGTACAGGGCAACGAACAGTCAGCAAGCCACAACAAGCACGACTACCATAGGGCCTGTACAGCAACCAAGTCTCCCGACAGCTCTCATATCAAGCTACCAGTGGGCAGACCACGTTTTTAAGATCTATTCCTGGTCCATTGTCACAGCCATCCAGCACTATCCCATGTCATACCAAACAATGAGCCTACAGCACCTGCTGAACTTACTATCAAGTCGGTCTCCCAAGCTATGCGGCGATATCTTCGAGACGCTGAGCACCAAGAGAGACAGAGGCCAACAGAGCTTCAAGACTGGCCGCGCTTCGACGAATGATAGGATGCGTCTTTTCGTGAACATCAGGATCAGGGCCTAACGCCAGAAGGGAAGGAGATCCTTCAGCGGCCCGAGCCTTCAACGGAGCGGCGTACGATTCCTAGACAGGAACCAACAATCCCGTCGGAGGCTATTGTTACTATTGAGGAGCTTTCAGAGACTGCCGGTGATACGTTGATAAGCGACAATGGTCAGCCAGCACCTTCACTGCATCTCTTTATCTCAGGCTCCGCACCTTCCCATTTCCGGCTAGCGCCCACAGCTTCCTTCTGTGTAGATAAACACCACATCGGTAGCTATTAATACACCATGATTCTGCTCACATTCTTCCCTTTGACAACAATGATGCCGACTCAGTGTTCGGAAGCGATGAAGTACATGTCTCAGCTACCACAAAGCAACAGCGAGAAACTGCAGGAGTTTTCTTCTGTTCTTTTCTCCGAACTCATGCAATTGTAGCGTATGCTTCGAGCAAGCTTAGATGTAACCCAAAGATTTCATCAACAATGACCCGTCCCACTCGAAAGCGTTCAAGCGCTGAACAAGCGGGTCCTGAGCAGCGGCAGCGTGTTCATACAGAACGAGACGAGCCACTCGCGCTTAATTCAGCCGGAGAAAATCGTCCTGATATGAGAACACCATCCCCGACTGCTGGAGCAAAGCGAACAAGCACTGACTTAGCAACTAACGAAGAAGATGATCCAGAATTGACAATCGACGCTCGCGCAATTTATGAAGCAAATAAGCAAAAAAAAAAAAAGAATGGTACGACAAAGACTACTCATTGAGACTAGGTATACCCGAGTATAACAAGATCAAGCACAACAAAGGTAAATGATTTGTAAAACTTGCTACATGGCAGGAGCGCATGGACCTTGCTACATCGCCAAGGAAGAAATGCAACAATGGAACTGCTGTAAGCAAAGATGTGCATGCGAAACCACCACAATTCCGACCACACCAGATTCAATGGCTCAGAGATTTGGTAGTAGTACTAAAGTACCCATTCGAGAACATAGAAGATCACCAAATAATGTCAAATGGGCGATATGCTTGCGGGCATACTATCGCAATCCACCAGCTGATTGCTGCATAAACGGTGTAGGCGGACACGGAAGCGACAAGCAATCAAGAAAGCCATAGATAGGTAGAGAAAGACTGTGGAAAAGCTTATTGACGAGAAAAAACTTGACGACCGACATAAAACGTGGCTTGGACTGGTATACGCCGGCACTGAAGAAGAAGTACCAATCGCACCTCTACAGGGAACAGCAGCAAAAGAAAGCGGAGAAAGCGGAGAGGGTAAGGGAAGAACAGGAGTAGCAACAAAAGGCACGAGAACCTCGGGAGCAATCCACGATTGCAACTCTGCCGGTTCAGCAGCATCTAGCGCCAGCCATGGGCCAACACCACTCATCTGCTTGCTCAGCGCCAGCCCATGCCCCTCAGGCACCCGCCCCTAATCATGCACCGCGTCCCATTGCGCCGATCCGGCGCAGGAGCAGCTCCAGCGGCATTGTGACAAGTCAAGCTATCTTCCTGACCAATCTGGCACGCACCGATCCGCGTCAACTCAAAGCGCACGAAGCCCTCTACCATGACGCATATTATCGTGAGAATGCGAAAGAAACCCCCGACTTTGCTTTGCTTAAGAAGTGGTACTTAGCGTACTTTCTCAAACAGAAGGGACAGCCACTGAACACTGAGCAGCGAGTAATGCTGGAGAGCGGTGATCCCAGCGACAATGGTGGGAAGCGAGCTGGTACAGCGCAGTCGTTGGGTAGGGTAGATGAGTTGTTTGGTGAGTATTTCCAAGCTGCGAAAATAGAGAACGACGCGGAACGGACACGAAAAACGTCGCTACAGCCGATTGCACCAATAGAGGATGCAGACGTTCAGGCTTCGCAGGCCAATTCGCAGACACTGAGCCAGCATTTCCCGACACCGGTACTGCAGGCACAGTCGTTAACGCCAGCTAGCGCACAGCCTTTCAACGAATTTTTCGAAGAGACAGTTGCAGCACGAACAGTGAGCCTTGAGGAGAAAGCTGTGTCGAATATACGTTTTGAGATCTGGGATCGTGATACCATAGACAGCGGGCTCGATCGCATTCTGGCCACAGGGTCCATCTACCAAGCACAGTCTGCGACGCAAATAGCAGAGCCGGTACCCCAGGGGATGGCAGCGCTGCGGTCTGGAATTTCTTACCTGAGCTCGCTGCCGCAGTCATTGGCCACGGGCAATGAAGCTGTAGACGACGAGATGCAGAAGTTACTGGAGTATGCTTACCAGACAGATCGCACGACATTGCAAAATACTCCAGAAGACGAGCAACTCCTACGCCAGACCACTGAGGAGTCTAAGGCGGACTGGCAGCGGTATTGCGACTTCTACGCTGACAGAGAGTCACAGGCAGTAGACGCACCACCTATTGAAGATCCGATTGTCGGTGAGTTCGATTTCAGCGACCCACTTAGCGAAGAACAACTAGCAGCATTTGACTTTGAGGACCCTCCTGGGCAAGGGGTGTTCGCGCAGTCCGATGTTCGAATAGCTGCGGCGCATGCTGCGAATCTTGCTCGGCATTGATCAATGACGTAAACGCGCTAGACAGAGAAGACTGTCGTTCAAACACAGAGATTCGGAGGGGTCATATAAGGGCATTCAAATGAATGAGCAAACAAAAGCAAATGACATCCAATGGAGCGGAGCGCATGAGGTGTTGAGGAAACAAAGAGATAGACCTGAGAGAAGAACTGAGGAGATAAATGCAAGTGAACAATCTAAGAGGGAAGTACAACAACAAACGGTTTGGCCTGTGAGCATGAACAAAACGGCTTGAGAAGCTTGGTCTGGCGCAACGTAAGCAACGCTGTCAACACGTTACGCGGCCCGCGTTGTCACACTGAGAACAACTAGGGCTGAGCAGTCTAGACTTTGGTGATAGATGTTGCCGCTGACCATGCGGTCGCGAAGGATCAATACTTGACAGCCTCCACATGTTTGCAAGCAGGAATAATTCCTGTCCTCCTGCCGCGTCATCACATCTCGCTGTCCATTGCCCAGAACGAGTGCCGATATCGGAAGTTGCCCAGAAATCGCGCGACATTGTCACGAGATTGAGCTCAGCAGTCAGGCAGAAGTCGATCGCCCGATGACAGCACCCGAAACCGATAGTTCAGCAAGGAGGTGAGGTTGGTCGTTGATAGAAGGCCCCCGATGCTCCCCAGAAAGCGTTCACTAGCGAATTGGTCAAAGCGCGCATGTCGTGCAATGCTCCATCCGTCATCCTGCATCATATCTCTACCTCATCACCTGCATCTCGTCTCCTCACTTTGATAGGGCACTACGCAAGCTTTTGATAGAGAGCGTGCAGCACATTGCGGCATCTCCCTATCTATTGCACATCCCTTCACCCGTCACGTACGGACCTGCACGCCCAATCCGTACACCAACCTCAGGCGCGCATCACCCGATATCGCATCGCCATTGTCAGCTCTATACTTCGCGCGCACCCGAAAAGAAAAGACACCCGGTACTTGTGAGATTGTCGAATACGATTTGATCGCGCATAGCGGCCGATCAATAACGCTTTGAATCCAAGCTACCCGGAAGCTAGGCGCAGGTTGGAAGGTGTCACTGCCAACAGCTGCCGAGAACAAGTACCAAGCCAGACCGCGGTGCTGCCGAAACCCTACGGTACCACGTACTAGGGCACATGCTCTGGTGTTGTATTTGGGGTTGTGCGAATAGGATCGAGCAACACGACGACACGGAAGACTTTAGGCGCGCTGGTCTGGGGAAGCTGCTCTTATAGTGAAGTCGACTTTGCCACCGGGAGTAACTTTTGATCAAGGGATCTGCCTCCTGCTATGCGCCATCTCCACAGCAGCAGATACACCTCGGAAGCTGATATGGATACTGCACCTGCACCTACGCTGTTCTTGGCTTTGCCTGCCGAAATCGTTCAGCACATTCTCAGCTTCCTGTCACTCTCCGATTTACTCACAGTCAGTCTCGTTAACCACGCGCTGAACGAGCATTCACAGCAAGACACATTATGGCAGCCATTCGTGCAAGAACAAGTCCCAGGACACAACGTACCAAAGCCCAAGAACCTGACATGGAAGGAGCTGTTCCAACAACACCACCCCTACTGGTTCCTAGCCAAGAACAAGATCTGGTTCGCCGACACTGCACACACCGGTAAACTACTCGTCGCTCGGTATGACCATAGAATCAACGCAATCGAAGCCTACGCGCTAGTAGCCGAACGAAGGCAACCCGTAATGCAGATATGGGAATGGAACCCAGAAGTCATCATCCACACATTCCAGCCAAAAGTCCAACTAGACCTGGTCTCTCCCGTCATTCGACTCAATGGCAACTCCTACGAGCGCATCTACGGCCACCGGCTCCAACACGAAATCCACATGGACGTGCACCATGAGGCACCCTTGGTGTCCGCCGGCATTCACTCCAGACTGATGCTCACCCGCCCATGGCCGAAAGACATAACCACCAACGCGACTCCCGTCTGGCCGCCTCTTATCCTCCCCAGCGCAGACCGAACGCGGAATGATACGAGTCCGTCCGGTTTCCGCCATACCGCCAGCAAGCCAGCGAGGATGCATGAGCTCTCGACGTCCACGTTCAGGATAAGAAAGTGGATGGAATTCGCCTCACGGCCCAATGGGGTATCGATGCGCATCGGTGAGGATATAACCACGTTCGCCACACTGCGTGAGCACTGCTACACGCCCACGCCCCAGAAACCCTGGCAGGGAATCTGGTGCGGCGACTATGCCGGGCACGGATGCGAATTCCTCCTCGTCACACAGCCAGACGAATCTCCACCGCTCCCCGAGAGAGCGGAATGGGCGATGCGCGCCAGAGAGCGAGAGGGCAGTGTGAGCAGTGCGGGCAGTTGGAGTACCGCGCCCACGCACGCAGACACGTCTTCCTCACCCTCGGACGCGGGAGATATGTTCGAGACAGCGGATGATCTGGAAGACAGCGTGGCGACGCTGCAAGGCGCAGACATTGGGGATGACTACTCGATGATTGATTCCGAAGAACTTGCGACGGGTGATGACGAGTTGGTATGCCGCGGACGCATTGAGGCGATCAAGCTCACGGGGGATCCAAATATACCGCGCGGAGAGTACACGTTCATCGCTCCAGACATTGGTCCGAGTGGGTTGATACGCGTTGCGACCGAGGAGATGTTCAAGGGTGCGAGGATTGTTAAGAGCGTGGGGCATATTGCTGCTCGTGGTTTTAGAGAAGGTATGTGTGCGGGTGCTGGGTGAGAGTGCGCATGCTAACAGATGCAGACACGTACATGACTTCGCAACTCATACTCATCTCGCACGATCGACTGGCGCAGTACTGGGAGACTTTTGGCCATGTGTCGTTTTATCAGCGGGTGGACCTTGATGACTTTGTTGAAGTGTAAGCGCGAAAAGGGATGGGTTGAGCGAATAGCAACGCTCAAGTAATGGAGTGAAATAATCATCTGCACTCAACAACTGACGTCTCCACAAATAGGACATGAAAGATGGAGACAGTGTAAGAACAAACTGATAGTCTAGCTTGCACGCTTTGCCGCGCACATCTGGTATCTAAGCAAATCCACTGCCCAAGCGCCCGCCTTCTTTCCAAACGCCACGCTGATGCCCTAACCCATGATCCAAAGATGGCTGGAGCCATGTACTTCTTCGCCCCCCTCCCCACTCAGTCGAGATCGTCGTCGTTCTCAGCCTTCTCGTCGCCCTTACCGTGAGCAGCCTGCAACTCCTCCTCCTCGCTCTTCGTGCCCTCAGCCTTCGCCTGCTCCGTGGGCATGAGCTGGATGACAACAACGAAGAGTTCAGTGTTAGTCTCCTTGTTCTTGAGTGTATATCTGAGCGAGTGCGGTCTGGTTAGTAAGCGATCATGGTCAGCCTGCCTCCACATCCAAACAAGATTGCTTCATCTTCCTCGTATCCGGTGTCGACAGGAGAGAAGGAGAAGTAAGGGGATCACATACCTGAGTGGTTGCCCGTCCCAGTGCCCAATGATGCTGATGTTGGGCAGCCCGTACCCAATCTTGAGCGCAAACTCGTTGAAGTCCAGATACGGGTTGAAGAAATCGCACTTGTACTCTCGCCCAGCCTCGAAGGTAAAGTTCTTGCGGTTCGCTTCGGTAAGGAAGTACTTCTGCCGCTGCGACGAGCCGGCGGGGATGTGGTGTTCTTTCCTGACGTCCTCGCCCGTCCCGTCCGCGCCCTCGGTGTACACTACCGCCTCGCCCTCCTCGCCGGCATCGACGTTCTCATACGCGCCGTCGGCGGCGCCGGATGCGGCTTCGGCGCTGTCCTTCTTGTCGCCGATGCGCAGCACGTTTATGCTTGATAGCAGCGCGCCGTAGAGGTATGGTTCGTCGCCGTACACGTCGCCCTCGAGACCGGGATCAATCCACCACTTCACGATGCCGAATGCTTTGTCGAAGAGCGGCGGCAGGCGGTCGCGGATTGGGTGCTCGAAGTCGTTTCCAAACACGAGTTTGTCGCCGGCGATATCCTGTTTAGGGACGAAGGAGAATGATATCGAGTAGCGGTCGTAGGGGTGCTGGGGTGTGGAGAAGTAAGGCGAGGTGGAGGGCGAGCCTTTGGGGAGGCCTATCGAGGGTGTCAGCTAGGGCTATGAGGTAAGCAACGCGAGACATACCGCGGTAGTCCTTGACGCGCATATGGATTTGCGCATCGATCAGGTCGGAGGAGATGTGCACCGGCTTCTCGGTGTTGACGGGCACATCTTGGTGCTTTGATTGGTCGTAGGTGGAGCCGGCGGTTACCCGCAGCTCATACTGTTCGTGCAGAGGGGCCATGGTAAATCTAGGGTATCACAGAAGGCGGTATGCAAGAAAGAGAGAGATGATGTCGCAAAAGCTTGTATTTAGAAGGTCAACAAAAGGCGGGACGTTTTCGCAGGCGACACTAGTCGGCGTAGAAATGACGTGCGGTCGCGTTTTTTCGACAAGGGTCTCGAGGCTAGCGCGGGGAAGGCGAGATCTACGGCCTGCATCATGAGCTTATCTGGCTTCCTTCAACATGGTCTCGTGTCGGTCGTGTATTGGAGGGACGTCGGCATTATAACCGCCTGGGTCGTGCAGACGGCCTGGGACAGGAACCAGTGGCTGCTGCCTGACTGTGCCAGACCTGCGCGTCTTCGTGTATGGTGCTAATCGTTTTCGCTATGTCTTGGTCTTGCAGTCTTCGTTGAGCTTGTCGAGGCGCCAAATTTGGTGGAGGTAATAAATCAACTAGGAATGTTGGAGATGTATTGCAAGTCTTCCAAGTGCCCAGTTTCCGCATTCAGCCTTGTAGTCTGCGCTCCTACCAGAGATCCGTAATACTGGGCTAGAAACCCTACACACCCCCAGCAACTGCGCCAGAGAATGCAGGCCAAGCACAAAACTTCTCCAGACACCTCTCTTCGGGCTCTCGTACGCGCCCGCCCCCTTCTCGTCCAAGTCCGGATGCCACCCCTTCTCTGTGTTAACATTCTTCCTCCTTTCCGTCGACTTATCCTGGTCACAGCTCATCGCAGCTCGCATATCCTACACCGTGCCGTTGAAGGTGCAGCAGTAATAGCAACTCTCTGATGCTGGGCAGCCGTTGTAGTTGGAAACGGAGCCGTGTGAAGGGCAGCAGGACTCAATGACGGATGTGAAGTTGGAGATGGGGCCGATGGCGACGTAGGGAGTGTTTGGAGGCTGGGTACTGATTCGGGCACTGAGGCTGATGCCGTACGCAGTACAGGGGTCTGTTGCGTTGGTCCAGTTATTCATTGTGATTTCGGTCGGCTGGGTTGGTGTCGTGGAAGGAGGTGTGTTGAGGAAGTTTGTGGTTGGGATACACAGTGACAATGCCTTGTTCAGCGCATGGCGAGCAGGAACATGCAAGTACTACCTCATAGTTGTATCGCTTCACGACAGGTGGATACTGACGTAGAAAGACGGCCACCGTACTGTCCATCGATACATTGGAAGGTCCATCGTGAGTGTTGTTGTGACTAGTTCACCTTGATTGGAGGTAGTTGGTGTTGTAAAACACAGCCTTGTGGGGCGCGTTGGTGGCCGACATCATTTGCGTTGGCGTCGCTGTCGAGAGCCGAACCGCAGAGCCTCACAACGGTGTCACTCGAGTCCGCAGTGTTGGCAGGCGGGTTTGTTGCAGCAATACTGGATTCGAATGAAAAGGTGGTGTAAAAAGGGCCATCTTGTAGACACACTAGTTCGAATTGAGCAAGGCTTAACAGCAGGAATATCAGCAAACTTGGGTATTATTTGCTTCGCTGTAGATTCGAAGACCGAATCGAGACGCGGAGGTGAACAGAGAAAAGAAGGAGACTTTGAGAAGTTTGGAAACCGCAGGAAACTTTAGGGTATTCAAACTCTTGACCTTACGTTACATGGTATCTACGATCTACAGTCTACACTTTTATATCTAACCTTGCGCTGGACAGTTTACAGCCTCTTGCAAATGTCTTCAATGATCTCGTTGGTCTTGGCCTTACCGCCGAGGTCGGGCGAGAGAAGCTTGCCTTCCTCGAGGCAGGCATCGACAGCGGCGTAGATGGCAGCAGCGGCCTTCTCCTCGCCCTGGAACTCGAGCATGAGCGCCGTCGATCGAATAGTGGCAATGGGGTTGGCGATGCCCTGACCTTCGATGTCTGGCGCGGAGCCGTGGCATGGCTCACCGATGACGAAGTCCTTTCCGACGTTGGCGGAGGGAACGAGACCAAGGGAGCCGACAAGTGCAGCAGCGCCGTCAGACAATATGTCTCCGTACAGGTTGGGTGCGACGATCACATCGTAGTCCTGGGGCTGGCGGAAGAGCTTGTAGACCATCGAGTCGACGATCTGCTCCTCGACGTTGACGAGCTGGTACTTCTGGTCAGCGAGCGCCTTGCGGGCGGTTTCGCGGAAGAGACCGTCGGTTTGCGACAGGACGTTGGACTTGTGGGTGATGGTGACCAAGGGGCGGGAGTGGATGGAAGAAGCGCCAGCATCGCGGACGCGCTGGCGGCGGAGAGCGATGTCACCGGCCATGGCGGAGATGTTGTACGACGCGGTCTCGGAGATGCGCTTGATCGCCTCGGCGATCTTGCTGCCATCAGGCGCAGCGTACGTCTTCTCCTCCTTGACGTACAGGTCCTCGGTGTTCTCGCGAACAATGACGAGGTCGACAGGAGACTTGGCGCTGGCAACAGACTTGACGGGACGCACGTTGGCGTACAGCTGCAGGCGCTTGCGGAGGGCGACGATGGGGGAGGAGTAGCCCTTGGTCGCTACGGTGGGCGAGGAGACAGCGCCGAAGAGAGCGCCATCGCAGTCCGACTTAAGGGCCGCAACGGTGTCTTCAGGAAGGGCAACACCCTGTTTCTGGAAAGTGTCCCAGCCGGCTTCGTGGTGCGAGAAGCTGAACTTCAGACCGAACGAGGAAGGAAGAGCCTCGAGGATGCGGCGGCCGGCGGGGATGACTTCGCGGCCAATGCCGTCACCGGGGATGAGGCCTGGAGAGTCAATTAGCTCCTAGAGTGTATATACAGTTTATTGAAGATGTGTGTACCAATTCTCAGCGTGCGGGCGGCCATTGTGAAGCTGTGGTTTGATGCTGGAGCTGTGACACTTTCGAAAGTTTTGGGAAGTTGCGTTCGCCGAGGACCGGAGCTTTGACGCGGCAAGTCGAAACGAGCTACTCCACGGGGTTGATGCTTCCTTCCCCACAACACCAATGTGCCTACGGAGTACATCAGTCATCGAGCTATGTCTTCTCAGAGCTCTTTACATTGTGACTCAGATCTGCCTGGAATACTCGAATGTGAATAGCGGCAAGTCTGTAAGCGAATGCACTGAGGTTTCTGGTCAAGACTCAGAGAAAGATTAGATCTCTCGGCGTGAGCTTAGTACGGCGTTAAAGATGGTGAATTGCCAAATCATTAGGAAGGATAACGATAGATTGAAGGTTCTCGTCTTACACGGCTGCATGTGACAGCGGTGAATATTTATTGGCCCTGCAGTGCTTCTGCATTCATGTGAACGGAGCTAATCATATACAGGTCCTACTTTCGTCTGTTGGCATTCGAGGCTAGTCGAATACACCTCCGACTTGGCTGCGACATCTGCATGTACGATCCTAGTGGACTACCCGTAAAGGACTACGTTCAGCACTCGCACCCCAGGGTGCTGGAATCGTGAGACTTCTGCATAAGTCCCGATTAACATGGAAATCTTGTCAGTGACTCAGAGCAACCTGCCCTGTATGCTTTGCACTTGACTAACAAGCTTGTTCTTCACAGACCGCAGTGGTTTAAGAATCAGATAGATTGGATATCACTCTAAGGGCGAACGTTAGCGATCGCACAAGTTTCCAGCGGATCCCAATCGTTTGACACTGTAAACTCCCTGCGCATCCTCAGTCGATGGATGCGCATGTTCACTATCCCGAATCAACACTCGATACCCATGGCTTATACACAGTTCACAGATGAGAATGCGAACGATGGAGGAAGTAGGCTCATGCCAAGCGGGAATATAGACAGGCTCGTTCACTGTATGGAAAATTTCGTCAAGTAAACGTTAGTCATGCGGCCGCACTTCGATCTTTTCGGCGATCGGTACAGCGAGAGAGAGGAGAAGAGGACCAAGGCAAAGAATGTGTGGCGGCGTGGGCCGCTATAGAATACTGATAGCTACGGTAAACGCTAACGTAGGACTATCAGGTTGATGGAATACTGCGCTGAATTGCTATCTAGCTGGAAGTTGATGACTAGATACCTGACCTCAGGCCAGTAACCTGTCACACACTAGACTAGGGTAGTCTGTTAGGGGTACAGTCAGACCTTGTACGGACCAACCAATACCGCAACAGAAAGCAAGATCGTCGGATATCAACAACGGTGTCTCTGCGAAGCACATGTGATCGGCAAGGATTCTTATGCTTCGCAATTCCCGGTGTTTATTGATGAGAGGATATGTCACGGTTCAGGGCGCTCTTGCCTGTCGAACCTCACCTGCCATGAGATTGACTGCCACGTCACACTAGCGTTGTTTACAGCTACTCACCTATACATACTGTCCGTAGCTTCACCCAATACAACCTCAGTTCAATCCCTCAATATTTCCGCACATGCGTACTGATCACTCACGATCCTAAACAGGATATGAAGATGTAGGTTGACTGATCTTGTTGATGCTACTGTGAAGGAAACAGACTCTATATATTGCGCAGCTATGCGCAGGTACTGACGTAATGAGCTGGCCAATGAGATGCGCGATAGCTCCGTCGGACACTTATGCCACCACTGGGGCGTACATAGTTCGTTACGGTACAACTGGCCATCACCGAACAAAAAGCATGTACGCTAGTGAACTAAGCATAAAACAATTTAGTTAGACAAAGTGCCCATGGACCTCTTTTTTCGAGTTCATTCAAGAGAAGTGCTGGAGATGGTGTGCAGATGTATGTGGCAGAGGCGGTTTGGGGCGCTTACCAAGCTGTGGTGATCCTTGCGTCCCCAAAGTGACATGCTGCGGCGAGTGGGTGACATGCTGCAAACACAACTCATAAATTGGTGTCCGCAGCCTCGCAAGGGCTCATACCACTCCCTTTCATAACATTCGGATTGTGCAAGAAAGATGGCCTCTCCACTAACAGATCCGTCATCCGTAATGATTAACGAATTCGATAATATAGGCGACCACAATAGCAGAAGAGAGGAAGCTCCTCCGGACGGCGGTTATGGCTGGTTGTGCGTAGCCGCGTGCTTCACGATCAACTGCTTTACCTGGGGCACAGTTTCGGTAGGCCTACGCTGTTAGGATCCGCTCCTGACAGTATCATCCCGATAATTTCATGCTCTGTTTGACAATGGCCCATGAGAGGTGCTCTTTTTGAATCGTTAGTGCTTGTACTGACTCGCTCGTTCAGGCATATGGCATCTACCTCTCACATTATCTGGCCGAAGAAACCTTTCCTGAAGCATCAACATGGGATTATGCTTTCGTTGGCGGCTTCAACTTCTCAATCGCTATGCTCATAGCACCCATCGTAACCTTCCTAACGCGGAAGTTTGGAATACACAAGACAATGATTACAGGCCTAGTATTTCAATGTGGGGGTTTTACTGCAGCTTCTTTCGCAACTCGGATATGGCAGTTGCATGTCTCCCAAGGCATTCTCATCGGCTGTGGTATTGGCTTCCTATATATTCCCAGCTTACCTGTCCTGTCTCAATGGTTTGTCCGGAGGCGCAGCCTGGCCAATGGAATTAGTGCTGCAGGCTCTGGCGTTGGCGGCGCTGTCTTCACGTGGGGTACAGAAGCTATCATTCAACGTTTCAATATTGGTTGGGCTTTACGCATTACCGGTATCATCGCACTCACCGCCAACCTCGCCGCAACAACAGTACTACGGGATCGAAATCATGTGATCCGACCATCTCAGCTTGGATTCGACACCAAACTTCTCCGGCGATACGACGTGATACTGCTGCTTGCCTGGGCCTTTATCAGCATGCTAGGATATGTTATTCTACTCTTCTCCTTGTCCGACTTTGCCTTGTCCATAGGTCTTTCTAGAGCCCAGGCTACCGATGTGATTGGACTTCTGAATGTTGGCACGGCAGTTGGGCGACCGGTTATTGGTACACTTAGCGACAGATGGAGCCGAATTGACACAGCAGGTATTCTAACCTTACTGTGTGGTCTATCATGTTTTGCTTTCTGGCTACCTGCTACGACTTTTGGACTCACTGTCTTCTTTGCAATCATTTGTGGGGCTATCGTAGGAGTCTTTTGGATGGTATGTTGGCTGCCCCGACTCCTTCTATCTTTGTACGGCCCACACGCTTACACTGTTACCCGTAGACTATAGGTCCGCTTTGTGTTGAGGTTGCCGGGGTCGAGAACTTGCAGTCACTATTGTCTCTGTCATGGGTGGCAGTGATCATACCAGCAACTGGTAGGTCTTCTGTTTGTTCCGATGTCACTTAGGCCTAATTGATAATATTCTGTAGTATCTGAGGGCATTGCATTAAAACTTCGACGGTCTTCTTCGTCCAGAGAATATCTCTACACCCAAGTCCTTGCCGGTATTTCTTATATAGTCGCAAGCGGGTTCATGTTCCAACTCCGCAGAGTACAGAGTCGCAAGACACAAAACCATCCGGCGTAAGGCACTTGCCCAATGTTCTCTGTTATCATGGTAAGCTCAATGCGGAGTTATGTCACACTATGGGTGACCTGGTGCAACGATATATCAAAGGCATTGTTGTCTAAAATTGTTCCAAGGCCCATTCATCTAAGCATATAACAATACAAGGAGAGGACGTCCCTAACCTTAAGGAGTTGCAATACAATCTGCTCTCCACGATCTTAATGCTAGAATTTTGACAAGCCAGCGACAGCTGCTAGCGCGTACAGCATTGCTCGTGCAACGCTACAGAGCCTACTGAAAGGTTAACTGTGGAAGGGTTGAGATGTTGATTGATTCTTTTTAGCTATGGGCTAGAATCGATCGAGTCTATATAGTGTTGGGGAAGCAAACTGAGCTAACAA
>NW_022985418.1:36433-110675 GCF_010093625.1 Macroventuria anomochaeta | reverse complement strand
AGCTGGACAATCAGTGCAGCGGACCGTTAGCAAACACTGCAACGGACCGCTAGCAAACAGATGGCGATCGGTGGATACCTTCACTCCCTCCGACATTAACAACCGCATGCGATAGCTCGCCGCAATCAACAGCGGTTGACACCGGAGCAAGACGGTTTCCCCAGCTGATTGAATCTTTGATGAGGAATCACGCGCCCCGCCCAATCTCACCCACGCGTACGAGAGATGGCGACCCGAATCTTAACATTAATGGCAACTACAAGTGACCCAGGCAAATCTAGGTACCCCACCCGGACAAACTCGGATTAAGCTAGGTACATAGTATGGAATATATATGAAATATGGGTCAGACTGGAGCAGCCTTGATTGATTGGTTTAATGTCCTATGTGAGTCTGAGACTATGGAAGACGAACTGGAGCAGCCTTAGGTGTATGTATGAACGCCCAGGTGCTTGCCAGCTCTCAAAGGACGGCCACCTTGGGTATCTATACTGCGGTCGGACGAGAGTTCTAGTGTTGGGTTCTGCGATTCACCAAGGTCGCGTAGTAAACCTCTGTTGTTGGTGTGGTACCCACCGTGGATCGATGTTTGTGCGTCTAAAGAACGACCCGAGTATGTTGCCAGACTAATGCTATAACGCAACCTTCCGTAGACATTCTACGTTGATAGACCATCAACGAGTACAGGAAAGAAGGGAGATGAGCCTCTGGAGTAATTATCTTGCCTGATAACGTGGATGAAATTCTGATTCTTCACATGGAGAGCGCAAGTAAACTCCAAAGTCCAACATTATCATGTGACTCTACGTGCAGCTCACTGCATTCTCTGTGTGATGGCAATACCCTGCCGCTCGTAATTGTGCATGCGTTTCTGGGGACCTTGTAGGAGTTCTGCGCGTCGGGTACGGAACCGCCTCTGAACCTCTCGAACGTGATCGACTGAGAACATCTCATTACTCTAGCACATGGTCAGTCATTCGTTTGACGATCAGTGTGGAAGGTGCGCTTGACGAACCTCTCTTGAAATCATGGTATGGATGAATAGCGAACGAGCAAGTCCACAGCGTAGCTTAGTGGGTTGACGCGCCGGAGCCAAGTGGGCAGCCAACGGGCCAATCTTGGCACGGCTTGTTGCAACTTCAAGCGGGCAGGCACGCAGCAACACATTGAGTCTGATTGCCTCCTTGGAACAGCCACCCCTAGTTTTCCTGAACATGCCGAACAGAAGTAATGGAACGATCTCAAAGGAGAAGGTGCGATCGATCCTGCCGTCCCGTGTCCTTGCTTGGATACTGAACTTAAAGTCCAGGCTACAGATCTGGAGCGCATCCGTAACAATCAGAGACGTTGTCGCGCGCGACAAAAAGAATACATCGCTAGCCTTGAAGACAAGATCCGCCAACAAGAAGGCGTCGGTATCGAACGTGCAACCAATCAGAAGCTCGAAGAGCTTGCTACGGAAAACAAGTCTTTGAAACGACTTTTGCAGTCTCTGGGATTGCGCGATGAGTTTCTTGAGGCTTACAGTAATGCGGTCAGGATTGCTCCAAACATCTCGTGGTCGCCGCTTGATAACGAACATTGTGCTCAAGCCAATGAATGTTCATTTACTTTCCCTGTGCTGGACGTATTGCAGGTATGTGGACCTCGTAGCGTCTTGGACTTTGCTCTAATCCGACTTTGACCAGCCGCAGTTGCCACAAGTTACGACCCGCGATAACCAAACTAAACATACAGCTGGACCATTTTCGAATGTTTCAGCCTCGAAACAAGGGTCTCTAGACTCCGCTCAAAAAGATGTACCTCTATCGTGGGAGCTTTTCGACTTTCCTGCTGCCCCGACCTCTGTCTCGGAGTCTATGGATTCTTTGATGACAAGAGCATTCAGTGATGCAGTCACTGTAGAAAATGTATCAGACACAACGACACTCTGTTCATGGGCTTTTTCGCTCGTTCTTAAGAATAACTTGAAAGGCTACAGCACTGCAGACTTGGATCTCAAGCTTCGCGTAGGATACAGACATGGTGCCACACCAACTGAGGGTTGTCGCGTCGATAACAAAGTCTTGCTAAATGTTCTTGCGGAGATCACGTAGCCATTCTGCGTTTACTAGCTCGTACGTGATATGAGACGTTCCATGATTTTGGTCTCGTTGAGCATTATACTTCTGCGCCGTGTATCCCAATTCGAATTTGTCAAACTCAAGTCAGTAGAATCTCTTTACAAATTCGACATCGAAGTTATCAGATTCCGCAAACAGCTATGAAGCCTAGCGAAGAGCATAACGGGCTGCGCCCGGAGTTGATCCACTGCTTTCTGGCTGATATGTCCAAACAGATTGTGAGCGTCTTTCTGGCTGACCACTAGGGGCTTTCGACTGTCTCGTGATGGCCCTAGTACTGCGTAACGTGTTGCGTATACTGACAGTAGAGCTGGCTGTGGTGCCTGCTCTCTCTCATTTTCAATCAACCAGTGTCCGTCCTGGTACTGTAGTAGACAAATCACGTTTGATGCCTTCTCTTGATACAGGCAGTCACGTCCTGAGTCAAAGTGTACTCCCAGGGGCCTACTGCGTGACGGTCCTACTACACTCGTGAAGAATCCAGGTATGTAGGCCACGTATGTCAGCTTCACCTGACTCTGTCCTGTTGGAGTCTTGACATTGAGTACGACCTCACCCCACTCCTCTATCTGAACTAACACTCCGCCTGCATAGACGTAGTCAGTGGGATCTCCTTCTTTGTTGTAGTCTAGTTGGGCCCCTTCGTACTTGTGACGTGACAGTTTGGCCCTGAGTCCAATATCCACCTGGTGAGCAGTGGTGGCTGAGTCTGGTTGGCTATGGCTATAGTCTGTAGCATAGCATTGCAGTGTGTCGTGCTTCTGACTGGTTGGCCATCATCCATACTGATTACGGACTGTCTGACATTTTCTGTCAATTTGCCATCTTTCTTGAGTCGGGCTTCTACTCTCCTCAAGACCTTTGATGCTGAATTCCCTGACTGTTGTTGTAGCTTGTCAAACTTCTTCGGTACTGAACTGTCGGGTCTCCAATTACGTTGTTGTAGACTGTGATTGACGTACAGGCAGTCCTGGAATATGTGCTTGTCTCCACAGAGGCAGATTACGCTTTGTGTCAATCCCCCCTGAAGCTGTGGGTCCATCTGACCTGGTTGCAACACCTAACATTGCAAAGGTACCGGGGGATGATGCAATTAGACGTGTTTGTCGGTAGTATGACCGGAAATCAGCCACTAGATCTGCAGTTGACTTTTACTGCTCTCCTTGTTAGTCCTTTGTTATCAGCTTATGCAGCCTTGCAGCTACCCAGCTGTCATCTAGCCTCCTGGTTGACAGTATGAAGTCCTTCTGCGCTCGGTTGCCATCTACTTCTGGCATTCTAGCTTCCTGTAGCAGTCTAGTGACTGTTACCCACTCATCAAGCCAAGCGTCCAAGCTAGCCTTCTTTGGCCTTGTGCACACCGCTTGATAACGGCTGCGTAGGGGATTCCTCTTGTCTACTGGTGGGCAGAGGTGCTTCTTGAGCGTTGTCAATCGACTGTATGGGTCTGAGCAGTTGATGATCAAGTTCAGATGCTTAACGTCAACTGTTTTGACAATCTCAGTATTGAGGTCTCTCATGGCGTTCTCTTTCTGCCGCCATACTGTTGCTTCACGCTCATACTTCCTTGTCCACGTGTTGTAGGCTGATAGCTCTTGATCAATCAGGTCCTGAATGTCGATTTCCTCCCTCTCTTCTTGTGATAGCTGTGTCCTTTTGAATTTCCACACAGGCTTCTCTTTTGGCTTTTCGTGCTTGAGCTGTAGTAGCTTGTCTGCTGGCAGACTTGGGTTGATGTATGGCCACAGCTCGTGCCTGTCTGCTATGTCCTTTTTCACAAACAGCCATATCTCCCAGTCATTTGGCTTGCTGAGTATAACTGACGTCTTTGTCGCTAGCTGGTTCTGCTCGTACACACTCATCGTGCTCTCCCCCAGAACGTGCTCTGTCTGACGTTGACAATCGGAACGGTTCCGTGTCAAACAGCAGTCGGCTGTGTTGACAGTACGGTCGACAGCCAGTTGTATAGGCTGCAGGTAAACGAGTGGACGCAGCGATTAACTGAAGGCTTCCAGGCTCACAACTGTGGCAGCGTGGAGCCGCTGTAGTATACTGATAGCTACAGTAAACGATAACGTAGGACTATCGGGTCAATGGAATAGGAGGGGACGACTATATACCTGGCCTGTAACACACTGGTCCAGGGTGGTTAATCAGGGGTATAGTCAGACACTGTACGCACCAACCAATATCGCAACAAAAAAGACCGACCTTTCTGGCTCTCGGGTCCTAAAAGTTATATACACCGCAACATTATTGACTTTTTGAAGGTACCGTACAACCTCTGCAAAGTGCTCAAAGGCAGCAACAGCATGTCAGGCTTTGGCTCAGTATGGCAAACTATTGTCAACCTTCAAGCCTTGTGGCAATACTACGACATTGCAACTAGCAGGTTTGACAAGGCAAAGAGAGCTACTTAATATCAGCCATCAACTATGACCTAGAGTGTAACGAGCTGTGCCCAGTTAGCATCCTTGGCTAGCTGAGCATCGGTGCCATGGTATCTCCAGCTTGCGGCATGCAGTCGCACACTACCAAACTGAGCCGGCTGGCAGCCAGCAAACCTCACTAAATTCATCTGAATCGTCTTGGCACCTACCCTCAGAGTCTACCCTTACATAGAAAAGCTCAACACCTGGGTGAAGCTGGCTATGGAGCCAACTCCGAGCTTCTATACTATTGCAACAGCTCTCTGTCCCAGGTTACGCCTCAATTGGTTCAAGTCTCGCTGGCGTGATTACTGGGTTTGGCAGTGAAAGGCTGGCGTTTCTTTCTGCAACACCTTCAAGGAGTACCTTGCCGCTTACGTGTCGGGCAGGAGGCGCTTTAACGCAATTGATGATTAGCTCCGACGAGGGGCATAATAGGGAACCACTATACACCAGAGCTGATAGCGTAAGGGAAATGAGGGTTACCTCTCCCCACAGCAGTGCTTGAACAACGTAGTGGTAGTCAAATAATCTTGATGTTGGAAGCGTATCGCGGAACTTCATCCGCTTCATCTCTGGCGTTTTACTGCCTATCAGCGCTCAAACCCATGTAGTACCAAATATCCACCTCATCCCCCTTCTCAGTCTGCTCTTCACCATCGCCGCTCTTAACCTCGACCTCAAACTTCTGCCTCTTCCCTGCCAACCTCTTGGCAACCTCATTCGCCTCCAACAAACTGACCAACTTCCTCTTCTTCCCTCTCACGCCCCTAAATTCCCTACACACGTCCAACACTGTCTCCTTCTCGTTCCTCTTATCCTCTCTTCCCTTGACAAAACTCTCCGAACTACGCTGCAGGATACTGTATGTGGGTGCGTTGCTATAGTACCTGTTCCGCTGCTGTACGCTAATATTCGGCGGGTCATTGAACACATTCTGCGCCAGATGCGTGTCCTCTGCCATTTCAAATGGCGTCCTACCCGACGCGTTCTCGCGGAACAGCAAGTCGTTTCTGCAAGATAGCATGATGCGGAGGATGTGGTCGGCGCCGTAGCGCACAACCGCATGGAGTGGCGTGTCCCCTTCGCTATTGACAAGATCGAGATCCTCGCCCTTGCTGAATTCGAGCAGCAGACGCAGCGTCTCTTGTTGCTTGGTGATAGTGGCGTGAGGTTGATCTTTGTAGTCGCAGTTGTAACCGTAGTCGCTGCTGTCGCGTCGGATGTCAGTGTAAATCCATTGGGCGAGGGGCGTGGATGCGCCGGGAGCGGAATTGGCTCGTTCGGTGAACATGCCTGTGATGAGCCGGGCGTCGATGAGCTCGAGTAATTCGCGGAGCTTCTTTCGGCCATCATCGGCATTGATCATGGCGTGGTTAAGCGCAGAGTGGATCAAGTTGTCGTTGTTGTGGTTGCGGCTGGTCTGGTCTGCGCCGGCATTAATAAGAATCTTTGCCATCTCGACACGGTGCAGCGAGAAGGCCAGCTGTAGAGGCGTAAGGCCGGTGGCAGATTTATGGTTGATGGAATCGGGCTGAGTCTCGCAAAGGTGTCGTAACAGCTCCATAGAGTCATCGTCAGTCTTGCTGAGTACCACTACGTGGATCAGAAGTTTCGAGCGTAGGTTGAGCCACTTGCTGATGGAAGCTTGCAGGCCACCCTTCGCTTTTGCGAGAACCTGGATTCGGACATCCTTCTTGTTGTTCTCCGCGAACTCAAAGTAAGCGTGAGTGGCCGCGTCGCTGAGGAACCACTCAATACTGTCGAGGTTCGTGAGGCGCGCCGCATGTAGCAATGGCGGGTGCTCTTCATGCGGCGCTGCGTAATGTGTGTCTCGTCCACATGCAGCCCAGTCCGCTCGCTTCTTGCCATGGACTGAGAGACCTTGGTAGTACTTGGGCTTCTTTGTGATCTCTACGCCACTCTTCTTGATAAGATCGTCTAAAGGAATGCCAGCACCGGTGCGCTTCACGATATCCTTCAACAGCTGCACCCTGCCCAGCTGGATGGCGTAGTGGAAGTCATGCTCGTCGAAGCTGTAGAATTTGGACGCAGGCTTGTCATCAGTGCCTCCACGGCGAACGGTGTACTCTTCGCCAGCGTTGATCAAGAATTGAAGCAGACTTGCATCATCAAGAAAAATCGCAAGCTGGAACAGATTGCCCGGCTTAGACACCTCACTGTAGCTCTCTTGGGAAGACCGCTGGGCCACTCTGTACGTCTGCCCATTTGCAGCGTCCTTGAGTATCTTGCGCGGTGCTCTGCCGCCATATGACTTCCTGCCAAGATACTGGAGGCGGCTGTGGTGAGTAGAGTAGTCGAGAATGCCGGTAGATGTATCATCTTCCTCCAAAAAGCGAGGCACTGGACAATCCCAGGCAAGAACATCTAGCGCAGTGTACTTGCTCTTGACCTGACTCTGTACCTCTCCGATGTTCTCGACGGTGAACTTGTCGTCGATGACCTCGTGAAACAGTCGAATCTCATCTTCGTTGTCAGCTTCAGATGTGTCGTCTTCGTCATGCGAGTCTCCGGCGTGAAGGTAATATTTCGATTGGCCTGACTTCTCCACAGGGGCGTATTGGACTTCTGCGATCTCAAGCAACGCCTTGGCAAATTCGAAGTGCTCTTGGAGAACTGCAAGCGAGAAAGGTGAGAAGCCGGCGGTGTCCTGCACGGCAATCTTCAGCGGAGTCTGATTCTCGCCCCAGACCGCGAGTGTGAGCTCCTTGACTGTGGCAAGATCCGCCTCCCAGCAAGCCTGGAAGAGCTTCACGTACGCTTCGCGTTGCTCGTCCGTCAAATCAGGAAGATCGAAACCGAGCAGGGGCTCCCAGGGCTTGGGGAGATCCGGCTTGTATTTATGCGAGTTGTAGTACGGGTTTTTTACAAGTGTAATGTCGGGGTAAAGATCTGCGAATGGCTTGGCTCCTCGCTCAAGCAATGCAGACTCTAAAGCTTCGTAGTCTGTGAGCAGTTTCTTGACTTCAGACAGCTTCTCTTTCCACCCATCGGCTGCTTTGGGCATCGATTTCGTACTCTCTTCGTACTTTCTGAGGTCCTCCTTGTACTTGCGCTTCGCTCCCTGTAACTGCTTTAAAGTTGACCAATGCGCGTAGGTTCCTGGCGTGAGCTTTCCAAGGTAATGCGAATCTTCTTTCAAAGGGACGGGCGGAGACGTGTGAGATCGTCGACCGACCACGTCAGTCGTGGTGACAGCCTTGCTCTGCTCCTCTTTCTCGACCCACTCCCTCAAAGTCTCGATCTTCTTGCGGGTTGCGTCCAAAAGACTGTGAGAACTATTATGTGCACCGGTTCTGCCATCGTGAACAGCGCGCCAGGCTCCACCACTGAGGCAGTTGACATCAGCGCCTGCATCAAGAAGCTTGGTAACGATGGACGGAAGTTCATGCTCGACAGCTGTAAGTACGGGTTGCCAGAAGCTTGTTTGGAACATCTTCTGGTTGTTTTCAGAGTTTCCACGAGCTTCCCACTTGGTTTTGTACGAGGTTATGTATGTGGCAAAGTCGATCTGTGGCTGGGCACCAAGTTCGAGAAGGACGTCGATGCTTTCGACATCTCCGTGCTCGATCGCGGTTTGTAAGGCGGACTTGGCACTGGGGAGGTAATCGTTGCCGGACATGTGTAAGTGGTTCACTGCTCGCTTCGCACCGGGCTGGTTCGCCGAGACCATAGTCGTAAGTAAGGCGGCATCCTTGGCTGCGAAGTAATGCAAGGCAGTGATGTTGTCTACATCAGCTTGCGCTGGCGATGCTCCAAGGGCGATCAAGGCCTTGGTCATCTCGTCGGCCTTCTGTGGTGGCAGCTTCAGAGCCAGGACAAGAGGCAAAATCGCTGCTCGAGGTGACTTGTTGTATTCGTGTAACAGCTTGACCGGTAGTAGGACGTCTGCACCAAAGTCCTGGACCAGCAGTGTGACAACTTCCACATGCCCATTGGTGATGGCCAGATGCAATGGAGAGACAGGAGTATCCCATGCCAGAACATTGACGTCGTATACGTCTGGCTCGTCCTCATCCTCGTCGATGGGCATGTTGTTCTCTTCATGCGGTTTTTCGCCTCTAATGTGGATGATGGAGCCTTCAGTGGTGGCATCGACAGGTTCGTCTTCGCCGTCATTGTCAAGCATGTCGATGTCTTCGTCACTTCCAGCTGTGTCTGGTTCAGCATCAGCATCTGCCATCTGAGAGTCGGCAATGCCAGCAGCTTGAGTGGCCTCCTTTTCAGCCTTGCGTTGCTTGATTTTGGCCTCCTCTTTCTTAGCTTCTTTCTCCTCATTCGCTTCACTCTTGACAAGTAGTGCCTTGACCATCACGGCTTCACCTCGCATGGCGGCAAGGTGCAAAGCGGTTCTGCCATCAACCATGCGAGCGACGATACGAGCACCAGCATCGATGAGGGCTTGAACGACTTCGGGTGTTGAGCTCATTACAGCGAGCTGGAGCGGCGTGCGACCAGTGTAGTCGCGTTCGTTGGGGTCTGCGCCTTCCTGGTTCAGCCAATCTTGCACGTGCTCGACATCGCCGTCAACAATGGCCTGGCATAGTCTAGCGGTGTTGCCAACATACGCCATTTCCGTCCAATCGTCGTCAGTGAGAGGATGGAAGGAGCCGATGGCCTGTCGACCCGGATTGTCCTTGATGAAAGTGAGGTCGCCGGATACGTAGACCTTGCTCTCGACTTCTGCAATCTCTTCGTCTTCAGGCGTTGCAGGCTTTGGACAGTAACCACAGCAGTCGCCGATCACATCAGTTGCATTACCAAAGAAGGCTGGGTGGCGATGCAGTGTCGTCTCGCGCTCCTTGGGTCGGTTCCACTCTGCGTTGAGCAGCAGGTCTTTGGCGTACAGCAGTCGTTCAATCTTTCGAGCATGAAACTTTGGCCCGTAGGGTACAGTGAAAGTGTGGTAGTCGCTGACCTCGTCTGCCTCAACCCAGTCGGGAACCTCATCATCGTGATCGTCTTTGACGTTTCCATTCAACTTGTGCCTTCGCGTGTTCCAACGGTTGATGGCTGGTCTGTAGGTGACTGTTAGTGATGCATCAAGAAGATGGTTGAGAGTACTTACCTGCTGCGCTCCGCCCGTCGTTGGTCTACATAAGCATCTCGGTCCGTAGTGCTGGGTAGCTTCTCAAGCACTAGCAGTCGAGCCAGGCCAAGTGTACGACCGAAAGAACGCTCAAAAATTGTTGGATCGATGCGTGAGCGATCCAAGAGGGGCCAGTACACCTCAAATCCACGGTGAGAATACTTGGACAAGCGGTTCTCATAAGAAGGCGAGCGTCGTGTGAGGTCAATGGTGTTAACCTGGGTCATGTACGCAGCGACTGCACGTGGACTAGCGTAGACCTGCTTGCCGTCGTAAGCAGCGCAGGAGCAGTCGACATCAAAGCCAGTGAGGATTTCGGAAATCGACCTGTAGATGCGAAGCACAATCTGAACGTGTCGTGTTGGGTACTGTGAGGCAATTGTGATCGCGTTCTTCGTGCGGATTGTAGTTGTCTCGGTCAAGATCGAATCTCGGATACGCTGCTCGATCTGCTTGATCTTCTCAATTGCCTGCTCTTCGGTCAAGCCGTAGAGGAAGAGATCAACATCAGAGGCAGGTGCGAGCTTCTGATGGTAGTACTCTCGAAGAGCACGTTTCGAGGTGTTGTGTTCAGCAGGAACGGGGAGGAGCGACGTTACAACAGCACTACCCGCAACAACGACGTTGGACCAGTCCATATCCACCAATGCAGACTCGGAGAACAACTGGAAGTTAGTCTCGAACTCCTTGAGTGATTGGACGATCGCTGGCGCGCCATCGGGTTTACGACTGGCCTTGTCCAAGGGCATGAGGTAGCGCTCTCGTTCCTCTTCTGGTTCTGTGGCTGGATTACGGGCGCGAATCTTGACATCTTGCTCTAGCCCCGTGAAGAGCGGAATGATGTTGGACTTTTTGGTTGCAGGATGAGATGGCTGTTGAGCGAAGACCTCTCGAAGCTTCGCGTCGTACTCTTTGTAAGGAGCGAGCAATTCATGCATCGACGTGCTTGGGTGTTTTGAGACATGCGATAGCCAGTCTGCATGCTCGATTTGGAGCTTGGGAAGAGCGATGAGCTCTGTGCTCTCGGTGTGTGTCGACATCTCTTTGATAGTGATCTGTGACGCAACGACGCGAAGACTATGTCGAAAGGTAGAAAAGATAGTGTGAGACTTGCTGCGGAATTGAAGTGAGGAAGCAAAGCAGCTCTAACTATACTTATAACTACTCATCACCGCAAATCGCGTCTACCGCTGCAGCCTGTATGGTTTTTGGAAGATGTCCAAAGTCGAACGGAAAGGGGATTGTAGCCTTGCATTAGTCTCTACATTAGAGCAACTGGTTAGGCAGGCACCAATCACTGCGCCCAAAAAGTGCTAAGGCTTCTCGCCGCCTGAAGGCAAGCGGGCCGCCTGAAAGCAAGCGGGACGCCTGATTCAAGCGATCGATCATGCGGGTGGAGCTGTGACAACTAAAGACCCTAAGGTCAAGGCGATAGCTCTGCTTTGCCTTGGATGGACCTTAGAACGTTAAGTTTTGCTATTTTCAAAGGTGCGTGAAGTGTGAATATGGAAAAGTCGTACCTGCAAAGAAATCGAGAGAGATTGACTGATTAGGTAAACAACCCCGACTTATCACGATGATGCCGTGAGAAATCTCAACCCGCGCCACGCAACACCACAGCTGCCCTACGTTCCACACCACCTCCGCCCAAGATGATGATGAGTCTATTAGCAAACTCGGTCAGAGCGTTTTTACGTCGCCCACCGCGACTTCTCCTCAACTTGTGACCTATTCCTCCATTATCACAACAAGCCACCCATGCCACGCCCAGCACCAACACCCGGTCCCCCGCGCAGCCCAGGAGGACTGAACGTGTCGTCAAGATCATCGGCCCCTGGCACAGTGTACGCTTGCGATGCTCCCTGGAGGTCGCCACGATTATGCTGTGGTTGTCTACGAGGATATTGTCCGGAAACTTGAGCAGGTCGGCCACTGGGACTTTGGTTTAATTGGACGATTGGGACCTCCCATGGCTGTTCGGGTGTGTTGTAAGCCACGGCCTCTTGTTGAGCATCCTGACCGTAGAACCTTGGAGCCGGTTGTCTCTGTGGTTCGCCAGGAAATTCATACTCTTGTTGGGGGTTTCCCGGGGCTCTTGCATACTGACTCTGTCGGTACGGATGCCCTTGAGGTCGCCGACTTGGCGGTGAATCGTATTGATCGCCGTAGGCCGAGTGGTGCGGTGTTGACACGGAGCTCGGTTGTTGGCGACTCCTATGCATCTCCTCGGCTCTTCCAGACAAGCGGTTCGGTTGACTGTAATACGGCGTGTCTTCCTTTTTCGCCCTGTAGCCGCTATCATAAGCCCTCCGATCTCCTTTAGTGCCCCGAACATCACCCATATAAAAGGCGAAGTGTACATAGGCAGTCTGCACGGTGCTAAAGTGCTTGAGCTGCAGCTCAACCGTCACGTTCTTGCCAGCTTCCTCTGTCATGTTGCCGCCCTGGGCATCGAATTCTGCGAGAGCCAGTGCGGTTTGACATAGGTTTCTGATCTGTCGCCCATTCCAGCGGCAATAGTCATACTGCCGAAAGTGTTGCTCCGCAAAATTCTCGATGGAGGATGCGTCGTAGATGATTTTACGACCCTGCTGGGCGAAGCGCTCTCGTATCAGATTGAGGTTCAAATCAAAGATCTTCTTGGTCTTTTCCTCGTTCAGCTCCGGATAGTAAAGACTCATGTTGATCCGAGACGCAAAAGCCTCGTCGAACTCCCCTACACGGTTGGTAGTGAGGAAGAGGATTCCGGTGTAGTACTCGAGGACACGAAGAAATACTGCGGACCGATTAACATCACGATTCTCTTAGAACGGATAACAACACTGACCTGCTACCAGACCGTTACGCTGGATATCTTTCTTCTCTCGCGCAGCCAGGAATACCTCGGCTTCATCGATAAGCAAGATGCATCCCCAACGGCTCGCCAAAGCGAAGTTCTTCCCAAGCTCATTGTCCACGTCTTGAGCGGTGGTTCCGAGGTCACCTAGAACACGAAGTTGGAGTCTGTCGACACGCTCATTAGATTTGACGTACCACTTGTGATTGTGAACAAAGGTTTTTGGAAATGCTCCGCGACCCCCTCTGTCTACCCGTTAGAAGAGTCACAACCTCATAGAGCTCATCGCTTACCAGCCGTAGTTGTCTTTCCAACCCCCGGGGCGCCGTGTAAGAGGATTATGAGCCCTTTGCCTAGATCCTATTAATTGACATTCAGGAATTTGGAGCAGCAACGATATACCTTTGCCTCGGATTAGATCGAACTGCTCGTCTTCTCCTATTCCTTTTGTCGCCGAATGTCGGGCACGGAAGTGCTGTGTTACCAGGGACTTGACCATGGCACGATGGCCATCTGGTAGAGCAAGCTGGTCAAACGCAGAACGTGTCGCATTGTTGGCGTCGACATTCTCAGCTCTAAGGAAGGTCAGGTCAAGTTTAGCTGTGGATTCGTCAGTGTAGTTACAGAAACAGTGTCGATCCGAGTCCTCAATCGACCACGTCGAACACAGCCAGAAGATCTCCTTAACTTACCCCATTTTCGGGTGCGCAGTACAAAACCGAACACTCGGAACGTCATAACGACCAGCTCTTCGTCACTTGGCTTGTCGCCGGAGCCTGATTGAGGATCACTCAAAGATCTCGGTGTCAGCAACAAAGATGAAGCTTGCTTTGTTGTATCCTCTGGAATCAACGTCTTGATGAAGTCTTCTGCTAAATAAGCATCGACGTATTCATCATCGTGTATTGATAACCCATTGCAGCAAGGAGCCTTACACCTCTGCACTATTCCAGACGAAGTAGGTTTGAGACTGCTAAACTTTGGTGTCCAGTCCTCTACTGCAGTCAACGCCTCCTCGAAATCTACAACGACCTGGCTGTCAACCTCTTCTCTGCTGTCCAAAGTGTGACCTGTGTAATACATGGATCTGAATTTTGAGACACTGAGTAAAGTCTTCCCACGCTCGATAAGGTCCGACCGAAGCTGTCGGTTCTTCGCTAATCGGAGTGGATATACGGGCAGATTGGTCACAACCTGCAGCCCACTGAAAGGAGTGATTGTGAAGGTCGTTGTCACTGGTCCAAACTGCTTTCCATCGAAGTCGATGAAGGCGCAGTTGATCTTCAGAAGACTCTCATCTTCAATCTCATCATCTGACTCGGTGGCTTTGGACCATCTCAACCAAGGATACGGTTCGACCTTATGTCTGGCGGCTTGCACACGCACTACGCGATATGCTTGCTTCTGCATTTGGTCGATAATCTCAGTACCGGGTTTGAATAGGTGCCATAGGTCATGGAAGTAAACGTCCTTGCATTTGTCGCTGGCGAGGTAGTCGAGTGTAGGCTTGATGTTGTTATCCATGAAATTTATCAGACAACGTAGGTGCAAGAGGCCGTTGGCGGAGTTCCTCATGAATGGCTGTATGTCTCCATCTGATGCCTCGTCTTCTGTATCAGTATCAGAGTCATCATGTGGCACTTTCTGTCTATCGATAGCTGTTGGTGTATTGGAGGTCAATTGCGCACGGTTCTGACCTTCGTCGATGCTTTCTATCGTGGCTGGATCTGATCCTGAGACCGCGTGAGAGGCCTCAGAAGGCTTGCTTGGGTCCCCAAAACTTTGCTCCAAGGAACTCAAGTATTCTCTCAGCTTTTTGTCGTCGTAGACAAGCACTCGATAGGGCCTCAGAAGCACCAGGTGATAGGCTGACGAGGGATCAAGAGTACGTGAACGCGATACACGGCGTTTGATGATTGCATAAAGCGCCTGAGACCGCAGATGGATTCTCTCAGGAAGTGGCTCTTTCTCCGGATATCGCTTGGCTAAGGAGATTTCCGATGGAACCTGTTTCTTTCCTACAGCCAAAGCTCTGTTCATGGCAGAGAGAACGATATGCGGTTCTGGCTCGCTAGCAACAGCTTGGATCGGAGTCATGACGGTATCTTCGATGTCGATATTCCTGTCAATAAACGTTCCCCAGTTAACCCAGACCAATTTGGCCGACTCGCCACCGGAGAGTGCTGCCTTGCTGTATTCCTCCACGCGATCCAGTCTGTCGTCCTCTGTTGAATCAGGCACAGCGTTCTCAGTTCTCTTTCTACCTCCCGACCTTCCGTACCTTTTGTCGAAACGTCTGGAATGCTTAAAAACACGTGTTGACTCTTTTACGAGGTACTCCATGTTTCTAATGAGCTCTCTACGACGACGGAATGGAAAAATCCGTTCCTCGATATCGTCGGAGTCAAAGTCGGAATCATCCGAGCTAGGTAGGCCTTCCAACTCTTGCATCCTCTGCTCGATAGCTTTTAGCCGTGTGGTTAGAGATCCAGCCACATTGTGGTTTGTGTCGCTATGAGGCCTTTGATCAGATGGCTCAGTAACCGATGCCTCATCGCCTTCAGGGCTTCTGGGGTTCAATTGTTGCTCAGATTCTTCTGGAGTTTGGATCGGTTGGCCTCCAGTTGAACTCGCCTCCATGCTGTCGTTGTTCTGTGCAGCCATGATGCGGAGCTAGCTGCTATGGGTGGGAAGTGAACTGAAATACCCAGCGCAGTTTACGATCGTGGTACCGTGGGATATTTGGGGAGCTTGTTGCGTGGCGGGATGCGTTGCGGACAACATATGATATGCAAACGCTTCATCAATTCAAACCAGAGGCATCAGCAGTGACTATGTATCTTCGGCCTTGTCGTAGACGCCCCGCGGACCTGCGTTGTTGTACTGTGGCCAATCAGAAGTTCTGTTGATGAAGGAATCAAGCTTGAGGACTCAAACGCCTACCTTATTGGAGCGATTACGTTGTGAGCACCACTCTCGCAGTTGTAAAGCGTAACGGAAAAGGAATCTTACGCATGAAAATCATGCGCCACCAATATCAGGTGCTTCGTCTGACTGCATATGCAAGAAGTCCATGCAAAGTAGTCTGTTCACCTTCTCAGCCGCATCTAGACTTACTGCGGATGCAGCAATCACGCACCTTCCTTTCGGAAGCCAAACACAAAATCATGGCACACCTCAGCCTCCCCGTCCTCTCTTGAACCTTACACATGTCGAATAACAAATATCGACAGGTTGTGAAGCAGTCACCTGCGGTCGACTTTCTTGAGAACAGAATGTCGAATTATCACCCTGCGTTCAGCCCCCAGCATGTTCGCTGGAGCCCAAGCCAGGGCCAGTTCATTGCGCACCCCACGCAGCAGCACACTGCTGTAGCCTTGCCCAACCGCACTACACTTGACGTCCCGTCACGACCAGGACCGCGACCTCGGCCAGGACTCATTGATGAAATGAAGTTTTGGGAAAACGCGTTTCCAGCAGCAATGCAGCAACTGGCCAACACACCAGAACCACAATACGGAACCAAGCTCCAAGATCAATGGAGCATCCGCCGCACAAAGACCTGGGCTAATGTACAAGCCAAACTTGAAATGGCCCACCGTGACTATAATTTTAGTTTCCAAGGCCAGCATACTCAGCGCTTCAGACAAACTATGCGTCGTGTAGCCGACAAAGTTGCGCCGTATCTATCGCAAGGTCTAAAGGTGGTTCCAGATTCGGAGTTCACAAGGCCAGTGATCAACGTACTTGGTTTCGTGTTGGATGTGGGTGCTCTCTCTAGCTGACCGATACAGGTCACCCAGGCTGACAATCTACTAGGCCTATCAGAAGGCGTGCGAGGTTCGAGGCATGGTAGAGGCTGGATTCGACGACATACCTGTCGCCTTTGCCAAGGTAGAGTTCTATCATCACTCCTTCCAAGGGGATGAAAATATCATTCAAGCCTCTGTCAATCTCGTTGAGGCCACTCTGAAGGCAGTCGAAGGATCTGTGAAGTACTATGTCAGCGCTCAAGGTAAGTTTACCACCTTTCATGAACCAACAAGTTCTAATGATCCAGCAGTAAAACACCTTGGCAAGGCCGTGACAAAGGGTGATAATTACCAGCAGGACTTGCTCGAAGCTCTCCAAGACATGCAAGCCCGTTCGATTGCTCTGAGCAATCAGGCAGAAATGTCGTTCCAGTATCATATGATGGCTAGTGGGTAACCTCTCTTCATTGTCTTGTGAACAGCCATGCTAACGGTCCCATTAGACGGCGATCAAGCGCGACAAAGCATGTGGGACATGCAACAGACCCTAGGCAGGATCGAGACAAATAATGTCTATTTCGCTGGCCTCTTCAATCATGCACTCGACCTATTTAATCAAGGTAAGCGCCTTCATTTACAGAACCCCACATGTGACCCTCGCTAACCTCCCCTTCTATGCAGGTGTATGGTTTCCTCATTCCCCAGCAAGCTCACGCTCAACAACCCCTAACCCGCCAATGCTTCCGCAACATGTACAGTGGTCAACCGATTATCTCCGAAGCCAGATGTACATTCCAGACATCGACATCGTGGACCTACAGCAAGTCTTCCACAGTGACGCAGACTTGATGCTCGAAGATCGTGGCCGAGCCCAACAAGTCCTCTCGTCCCCCCTTTTTCGAGACTGGCTGCTAGGTTCCGGCTCTACCAAACTGCTAGTGCACGGCGACTTCGACACAACGAACAGAGTGACGCCGTTTTCGGCGCTGTGTGCCACGCTTACGCAGGCCTTTCGTATGACGCCCGGTAACATCGGCTTGATCTTCTTCTGCGGATCTCATCTGCTAGGCGACGAGTACTCGGGTGGTGTGTGGATGATCCGGAGTCTTGTGGCGCAACTACTCCATCAATATTCACAGCCATTCATCGATTCGGATGCTGGCATCGATATGGATCAAGTCGCGCGTGGAGACATGCCAGCGCTCTGCGCCCTGTTTGATGTCCTGGTAAGGCAGTTGCCGTCAGCCACGACCATCCTCTGCATAATCGACAGCATCAACGAGTACGAAGACAAGGAGTACCTGCAGAAAGTCGAGGACATCATTCTTACGCTGCTGAACTTGGTGGATGAAAGAAGTCGTGGCGGAGCGAGGATCAAGTTGTTGTTCGCAAGCCCACAGCCAACGACTGAAGTTCGAAAGATCTTCGATGTAGAGCCAGGGACGCTACTGCACATGCAGCAGTTGCCTCTCACGGGAGAGAGCATGCATTCCTCGGCGCTTCAAGAGCGCCTCGAGTCGGAAGTCATGTACAACAGTTAGCGGTTGATCAAATGTGGACACCTCACCCTGAACAAGCGAAAACCTTTCGATATCACCTCAGATGATACCTATACTAAGGAACTCCAAACGCTGACCCATCAGTGCCCTCAATCTTACAGGAAGCGAAAATAAAAAATCGGCTGATTGACAAAGTAATAAGCTGTATGGCTCAGCGCTTCCTCTTCTTCGGCTTCTCATCCTCGTCATTCAGTGTGCTCTCCTTGTCCTTCTTCGCCGCCTTCTTCTCCAGCTCATCCCAGTCTTCGCCTTCTGACATGTCATCTTCCGAGCCCTCGTCGCTCATTTCCTCGGAAGCGTTCTCATCAAAGTCACTTTCTTCAGACGACTCATCCGAGATCGCAAGCTCGGACTCCGAGACCTCGAACGCAGACTCCTCCTCTTCTTCGTCGCCGTCCTCGTCATCCGACTCCGTCGACAAGAACGACCAGCCACCATCGGCAAAGAATTGATGCGGATCGGAGGTGACGGTCTTCATGATGGTGGCCCAGTTCAGGTTGAGCGGGCCTTCGCTGAAGGGAATGTCGACAGAGTCCAACCAGTCCTTGACGGGGTCGAGTGACTCGACGGGAATGGTGTTGATGTGGACAGGTGGGCGGTTGTAGTCCTTGAAGACAACGACCATGTCGAAGTTTCGCAGACCGAACTGCACACGTTCGAGGTGGACAATCTCAATCTCGGAAAGCGTAAGACATGTGAAGGGAGGTTCTGTGAGCTGGACCAAGCAGTCGGTTGTCGGCTGGATCAGGACGGAGGACCGAGCGGGGACACCGTTGAAGCCAAGCTCGCGGTACGGGATATCGACGCTGACGTTCTCGTTGCGTGCGGCATCTGCGATCTTCTCGGCGAAGTTCTTGAACTCCTTGTCGAGCGCTGCTCGTCGCCTGCGCTCTTCCTGTTCTTGCTCGAACTCCTCTTCGTCACCAAACTTGTGGCGGCGCTTGCGGTTGCCTGTGTCGTCGAATTGCATTTCTGTAGCTTCACGGACGAACTGTACATCCTTGGTCTTCTTCTTGCCCAACATGATGGGGTTCTTGAGATGGACGTGGATGATGACAATGAGCTCGTGTTGCGACGGCTGGAAGAACAGATGCTTCATGTTACTAAAGAGAACATCAATCCTCGCGCTGCCACCACCGTGGACATATCGCAGACCATTCTGGTGGATCTCGATGCTACCGGGAATACGCTTGCCGTCGAGTGCGGGTCGAATGAAGATGAGATCGAGAGTGAAGGGCTTGCGAGTCTTCATGGGAACGAGCTTGTCTTGCTCAACGACATCTTCCAGCTGCTTCTTCTCTTGGTCTCGTCGTACGACCTCCTTCTTCAGCTCAGTGATGTCCTTGGTGATTTGGTCGATGCGGTCGATATCCTGAGAGCGGAAAGTCAGACTGCGAATGAAGTGGGCATTGGGGTCCTCGAAGGGCTGGTCGTCCTTTCGGCCGACGCCCTGACCAGGGGAGAGGAAGTTGATACGAAGTGACGTGACATCAGCCTCGGGTGTGTGGGAGGCGTTCTTGATGGTGTGGATGTGGAAGGGAACCGGGCGACCCATGATCGGCAGGATGACTGTTTGGCTTTTCTTGTCCACCACAATCTCCAGGTTCGCGACCGAGTTTGGCAGCTGGTTGTCGCGCTTGTACGATTCGAAGCGCTTGAACTTCTTCTCTTCGGTGCCGTTGAGAGACTTGGCGCCCTCGCTGTACTGTTCCAAGCCTTCCTGTTGCTTCTTTTGGTGAAGTTCGCGCTGATGCTGCCGCCTCTGCTCTTCCTTCTCGGCGTCTTGGTTGGTTGTTCGCTCGTGTCGCGTGCGTGTCTTGGTGATGTTCGTCTGTGCGATCGCCGGCGCGCGCTCCTTCTTGACCTTCGGCTTAGCCTCCTCTTCCTCGTCGTCGAAGAAGAACGAAACGGCGTCCAGATCAGATGTGGTGTCTTTGGTGAAGACAGAAGCATCGCCCTGCCCAACGCGAACTGTGTCCACGAGAACGAGGGAGTATGTCTTGCTCTTCTTGTCTTGCGGCTTGCTGTTCTCCAGGTCCTGCAGACCCGTTTGCACGACAATGGTCATACCGTCCTTGAGAACGCGCACGTTCTTGCCGCTCAGAAGCAGGGAGTTGTCTTTGTTCTCCGTGCCGATGCCGTACCCGACGTTCTTGGGGAAGTGCTTCTCCCACTCCGGCTTCTTCGACTTCAGGTGCGAGAGGGCCTTGTTGTAGATGTCCTTGGCAACTGCGCCGTCTTTGATCGACTTGATGACCAAATCGTGCATGGCCAAGAGCAGTTTGTACGCCGTCTCCTGCTCCTTGTTGGGTCCGACCATGTACGTTCGACCGACCATAGCGCCGTATGTCTGGTAGCGCAGACCGAGCACGGAGATGATAACGCCGGCGTGCAGGTTGTTCTCGTCCGGCTCGGCCGCGAACTTGAGATCGTATGCGCCGCCACTCTGGATCGTAGGTTGCAGGCACCAGTCGAGCTGCATGGCGTCGAAATTCTTGGAGACCTTTTGCTTCTCGAAGAACTTGGCATCGTCGATCTTGTTCGCAACCTTGTCGGCGAGCGCTCGGTGGGTGATTTTCTTCTCGGAGTCGAGGATGTCGGACATCTCCTCGACGAAGTAGTTGGTCATGAGAGCGCTCGATGCGCGGGAAGCGTCGCGGATGGTGCGCTAGACACGTCAGCGAAGCTCGCATTGTCACGCCGTCTCGTGTCGCCTACCAGCTCCTTCTCGTCCTTGACAGAGAGGGCGGCCTGCGAGAGGATAGACGCCAGATCAACCTGGTCGTCCTCCTTGACGCCGGCCTCGGCGAACGCAGCCTTCCACTCGTCTGCGAAGCCGCCCGTGGAGCTGTCCTTTTTGAGCACGGCGACCTTCTTGCCGGCGTTCCTGAGAGTGTCGATGCATGTGTGGAACTGCTTCTTGTTCTCCTCGGCGTCCTTGCCGCGCACGAGGATCTCAATGGGCACCTTGCCGCCCTTGAGGGGCTCGAGGTACGAGGCTGCGTGCTTTGTTAGCAGCGTCCTCCCCGACGTGTGAAGAGTCACGACGCACCCTTTTTCTTTGTGGTGACGATCTGGAGGAGGTCGGGGGTGAGGATGAAGAGCGTTGCAGGGAACTCGTAGCCTAGCAGCCACAGCTAGACATGCGCTGTTAGCCGTTGTGGTGGCCGGTCCCTTGTTCGTCTCACCTGGAAAGCTGCGGGCTTCAGGTAGCTGCCCGGCTCGCTCGCCTTGCCAACGACCGTGGCGATGGAGCCGGCGCCCTGGAAAACGGCATCGCCCGAGCGCTTGTCGGCCTTCCACTTTGCGACAAAGTTGCCCAGCCGGTCGTGAAAGAGCTGCTTGTCGATGACGATGTCGTCAGCCATGATTGCGAAAGGCGAGAGCGCGGCGGCCTTCGGCAGCTGGACGTTGGTTCGAAGCGGGTTCGGGTTGGGGGTGAGAGGGCGGCGGCGAAAGAAGTCGACGTCGCCGTGCTCCATGGATAAACGCGAGCGCGTTCCGCGCCAAGGCAACCGCGAGCCGGCCCAAGCTTCCCCACGCGGAGGACCCACCTTCCACTTCGACGGTGAATCCACGGCCCTGGAGGCCGCCGAGACCGTCGCTGAATCGCATCTTGGTTGGATCGCATCTCCATTGATCGCATCTTCGTCGAATCGCAGCGACAATCGCAGAGACGATCGCAGAGACTAACGTGTTCGCGGAGCCCGAGAAGCGCCGGCAGCCGAAACCACCCCCAGGAATCGAACCGCGGACAGCTGCGACGTGACTGGTGACGGGCCCACGTGCAGCACCTTCACCTGTCCCCCGCCCAACCTCACTTCCGCCCGCCGCAGAGAGCCAGCAGCCTCTCGCACCGCCCCGCTATGCGATGACAGCCAGTCCCAGTGCAAATGGACGCACTGGAGTCCTGCCGGTCGCCCTCCGCGGCCACGGCACCGGCGACGGCGCCGGCGACGACCTCGAACCCCAGAAGCCCAACAAAGCGCCCGCAACGGGCGTGCAGGCGGCTGGTATGCGCGCGGTGGCAGCGCGCATGGTCGCCTTCTACTTCCGCGCCCCAGTGAAGGCCTTCTTCCGCGGTCGGATCGACTACATGGGCTATGCGCGAGCCATCAACCCCCACATCTCCGCCGACGCACGCTGGAGCTGGAGGATGACGACGCCTGCCGTGCTCGCCCACGCCATACGTACCGAAGGCTGGGGCTTCGTACCCAACCAGGTGCTACCGCCTCTGCTCGCGAACACCTGCATAGGCGCCGTGCTCTACACTGCCTACCTGCACAGTCTGTCGAGCCTCCACGGACCCTCGTCCTACCAGACAAAACGCGTCTACCCACCCCCGCCTCCCTCGACCACATTCACCGCTGGGCTTGTAGCCGGCGCCTTCCAATCCGTCGTCGCTGCGCCCTTCGACGCCCTGCAGACCCGCTTCCGCACCGCCGACATCCTCGATGGGAAGTACAAAACCATGTGGCACTACGCCGGGCACAAGTTGCGCTCCATCGGCCTGCAAGGCATATTCGCCGGCTGGTCGCTGTCGCTGTGCAAAGACGCGCTCGGCGCCGCCGTGTTCTTCAGCGCCTTCGAAACTGTCAAGAGCCAGGGCTACTACCACTTCGTCACCTGGCACTACGGCTCCCGGACGCGCGATTCCATCCTCGATACCCAGCCGTTGACCGTCGACGCGTACCACGACTACGATGCCCGGCCGGTCATCAAACCGCACTTTGCGCTCGAACCGTCGTTCTTGCTCCTCGCCGGCATCAGCGCGGGCGTCACTTCGCAGATCATACAACACCCCTTGACCGAGATCCAGGATGTGCACTACCGCCGTCTTGAGGCGCTGGATTTCCAGGCCCATGAGGAGAGTAGGCCCGGGCAGATCATGCGGCGCTACTACCACGCGTACGAGCAGACGTTTGCGCAGTGCAAGACATTGGCCAAGAGAGCGGGCGGGTGGCGGAAGTATCTGTACAAGGACTTCTGGGGGGCTACGATTAGGCAGGTGCCCAGCACGAGCGCAGGGCTCATCGTCTTCGAGCTCGTGCGGCGGAAATACAGTTTTGAGAATGACGAGGATGTGACTATCGATCGGGCGCATGAGAAGATCCTGCTAAGGTGAGATGGGGGATGGTGTACACACAAGGCGTTGCAGTTGATACCCAGCATATAGACCACGGCATCGTATATTTATTGCAGCGCCCCCACGGAACGACTTTACATCGAAGCATGCATGCATACATAGACGCAATAGAACATCTCCACTTCAGCTCAGCGGCTCTCCAGCTCAGCGGCTTTCCAGCTCAGCGGCTTTCCAGCTCAGCGGCTTTCCAGCCCAGCGGCTTTCCAGCCCACATGCTGCGACTGTGGTCACTTCAGCCTGACTGTATAGAAGACCCATATGGTGCATCTGTCACGTTTTGATGATTGGGTCGTTTTGCACAATGCAGTACTGGCCCACCCAGAGACAGCGCAAGTCCAGTGTTCGGGCTGCTGTCATCGCATCCTCAATGACGGCGGACGTGTCCAGGGGAAGCTTCCCGCCGTGGAGAGATCCTTGGTGGACGCCGCCCCAGACATGGGTTAGTGCTGCATATGCATACGACGCATCAGACTGACAGGCTGACAGACTGTTGGTGGCACGCCGTCGGTCAGAACGATGTCGAACGTTTGCAATCGATGGTAGCCTACACGGACTCCCTGCGCGATGCTCCCTGCATGCTCGCAGCCAGCGTATGGCCGCTGAACGGTCGAGATGCGAAAGAAAAAGCTTGGTTGGGTAGCCTGTCGCCTGCCTCATACATCCCAACTACATCACAGAATCAGCCCCCGCTGCATACATCATACACCCCGGGTGTTCCTCGCAAAATCCCTCGCCGCCTGCAACACCATCAACCCACCCATCACCCATCCCGCAATCATGACCCTCCTGATGCGCGGATCGTACTTTTGCCCCACGCACCACTGCCTGCTCTGCTCCGATTCGACTGCCTCGTCGGAGCCCACGTGGCTACTAGCACTGCTTGCAGGTAGCTTAGCTCCGCAGAAGGAAAGGCTGCCTGGGGGTTCCTCGCTGCTGTTCGTAGTGGCATTTCCTGGCGGTGCTTGATGCCGCTTCGCATGACTCCAGTGATGGGGCGTCAAGCGTCGGAGAAGGAAAGAAGAGTGCAGTCTACTTGCAACGGAGGTTGCTACGGCAGTGGGCACATGTTCTACGCTCGAACGCATCACTGGTGCAGCGGTTGACAGCGCGCTGTTGACGGCTTCCATCCACGGGTGCTGCTTGCTCGTGTGGCCCGGATCAACTGTTTCACTGGGGTGGGTAGCTAGCGAATCTGGCAGGCTGAAAGCCGTGTGGGCCGTGATTGACGCGGTTGACGAGGGCTTATATGTGGTTACCACTACGGTTGATATTGGCTTTGATTTCGTTGATTGAGATGAGGTTGTTTCTTCGAGGTCCAACGGAGGAGTGCTTGTGTGTAGTGATGAGTTCGTTTCGAGGACTGATGTTGATTGCTTCGTTGTTGGCGATGACATATTGCCATGTTTGCGCACTTGCTTGCAGAAATCGACAGCGATCTCATCTCTGACAGGCAACGTCTTTGGCTGGAGTGCGATAGTGAGCTTGAGTGGGAAGGAGTTTTTGCTGTCATCAATAGCATCAGGGACGTCGCTGCAAAAGCCCAGCGCGGCAGTGTGAGGAAGGTGGATGGCAACATGACCGTCTTCAGAGTCGGTCAGCGGGAGCGTCATGGTGAGTAAACTGTCGCGTTGACGGGGTATGGAACCAGATCTTCCAGTTGGGTTGGCTAACAAATGGCTGTCTTCGCTTGGTTGTGCAACGACGCGATGTGTCGCGGGAGCGAAGGCACAGATGGCGAGAATTAGAAACATGGTGATGGACAGTCTCGGGGTTAGACTGGAGCGAGGGTCAAAAACCTGGACGAGTGCGCTGTTGGACTTCTTGCTAAAACGTGTCAGTTATAACAGCAAAGATTGAAATGTAAACGTGAGCTGTGAAGCAAACGATATCGATCTACATCACATTCAATACAGTACTTCACCGATAGCTTCGCCCGCAAATCTGTCAGTTCAGTACTTCAAAGCAAACATCCTTAAAACCTTAGGGTCTCCAATTCTTTCAGTGGGTATATTTAAGCACTGGCAGTCAAAGCACCAGAACGAGAACGCGATCTCGTCCTAGTGACAGTGCTGGTGCGTCGCTCTGTGATGATCGAGGTCACCAGAACAGTCGTAGTAGACTCAGGGGTACTGCTGCTGCTGCTTGACGTCTCCGAGCTGGGACGACTGAAGGACTGGGCAATACGATCGGATTCTGAAACGCTGCCACTGGCGCTGGAGATCTCCGAGCTATCCTTGCTACTGCTGCTGCTCGAAACCCCCGGCGTGCTGCTGCTGGGTGCAGGCTCTAGGCTGCTGGTACTGCTTGGTGTAGGCGCTGGAGTGCTGCTAATATGTCAGCCAGCTACTAAGATTTTCGAGCAGTTCGCAAACCTTTTAGGCACATATTTCAGGTGTCTAGTTATCGTCAGGATTGATGTGTACTGCTCCGTGGTCTGGACCGTCGAGCTGGGACGCGTGCTGGTGCTGATGCTCTCGATCGTTACTTCTGTTTCGAGAAGTAGAGTCTTTGAAAGGCTGATGAACTCGGTCGTGCTGTTGATGAACGACGTGCTCGAACCGAAGATCAGGGCTCCTGGTCCTGAGACGATTCTCGAAAAGGTGACAGGGTACGACGTCGTAACCGTGGACGCAACAACCACTACTTCCCATACTTCTTGATAGCGCTGGCATTGCATGTCGCCGTTGTCAAGCGCTTTGCAGACTTTCACGTCCACATCGGAGGGTGCCTCGCCGGCTGTCAGTGACTGCCAAGGAGCAAGCCAGTACGTCGTCAGCCTTCGTATGGTTGGAGCTGGTGTAATAATCGCAGAGAAGCTAGTCGTGGCGGCAGTTGGTGTAGGATACTCCAGGCTGTAACCGCACTCGCTCGAGAATGTAATTTCTTGATCGCAATCTGATACCGTGACCTTCGACGCCAGCCCAGTAAGCGTAGTTGCGCAGATGATCTTAGTAGTTGTGGAGTATTCCACGCTGCAGCTGCTTGATCCTGATACATACTGAATAACGTTCGCAGATCCATTGAAGAAGGGTCCACCAGCAATCGAAGAAAAGTAGAGCGCAGGACCGAGGCAGAAGGTCGCTTCTGGAATGTAAGACGTGACGACCTGGCTGATGGATGTGACCTCCACTGGAGCAGCATCTGGCGAGGGGTAAATGACAGTGAGCGTGCTGACTGGTGGAGGAGGTGGCAGCAGCGTTGTCGTCTCGGTAGTAGTAGCTGTGGTCGTGGCAGTAGTTGCGGTGGTATCAGTTATTGTAAAGTCCACAGTTGCCACGACAAGCGATGGTGGGTTGACAGCTGTGGCGTTGTAGACTTCGTGTGGGAGCTGCTGAACAGCTGCAAAGGAGTGTGGTAGCTGGAAAATGACTGAAGTGAAGCCCAGAAGCAGAGAAAGTGAGTACATTTCGGCCTGTACGATAAGCAATGAGTTAAGATTAAAAGAAAGAGATAAGGAACGACGGCTTTGAAGCAGGGTCGGCGCAGAGGGGCTAGTTGTTGTGGTTTTGGATGGAATGGGAAAAGTATGTGGTACACCATCCCTTGCTTGCAAATTGCGGCTGTCGAATGTTATACAAGACCTCGCATTGATCCCAAACCCTTATTTTGTCTCGAAGCCACTAAACTAAGGAGCTGAACCTTTCGTATTCGCTCACTATACGGACAGCTGCGATGAGGTACTGCTAGAACGCCAGGTACCGAGCGCAGAGTAACGCGGATCTCGAACATTGTCTCGGTAAGTCAGCACTAGGCATCTTCGCGATACAAGTGGCCTGAATTCACGATAGTACATTCTACGAGGAAGGGTGTTGAGGATGTTTGACCTCTTGATAGAGTTGGTTGAGGATCTGGAGAAGCGAGGTAAGAAAGTCGCGATGTTTGAGGCCCCACATTTCCCCGCTCTCGGAGCGTGCGACGTCAACCAGCTGCATTACAAGGTTCTGCTCGTCTTCATGAAGAAGGCCTGACCGTCGCAATACTGCTGGTCGCCATTGCCAGAGAGGATGGCGACATTGAGATGTGCAGAGTTGTCTGTTCTTGCTGCAGAATGACAAACCTGGCGCCCACAATGCATGTGCCGAGCTATGCTTCCGAGGCGGATATATCCTCTGTTACTCACCAGTCATACTGACCATACTCCCTTTACCTCCATCTTACTGTATTCGATTGTCACGATAATATGGCGTCCTCACAGCCCATCAAGCTTGCCGTCCTGGACGACTACCACAACATCGCTCTGCAACACTTCTCACACCTTCCCAGCTCGCAAGTCGAGGTCACAGTCTTCAGCGACACACTCCCATCATACACTCATCCCAAAACCACAGATGCCGAACGACAAGCACTTGTCGAGCGCTTGCGCCCCTTCTCAATTCTTTCAACAATGCGCGAGCGCACTCCATTTCCAGGGGAACTACTCCGCCAACTCCCAAATCTCAAGGTCATCTTCGCAACAGGCGGCAAGTTCGAAAGCTGGGATCTTGCAACGATGAAAGAGCTCGGTATCACGGTCTGCGCGGCGTCAGGCAAAGGCCGCACAGACGGAAAAGGAAGCGGACCGTCTCTGCGCTCGCTACCTGTGAAGCAGGGCGGTGGGCACCCTACTACGCAGCATGTATGGGCTTTAATCTTGGCGCTAGCCAGAAACGTGGCTGCGGATGATGCTGTTGTCAAGGGTAAGCGCGGACCGAAGGCGTGGCAGACTGGACTGGCGATTGGCTTGCAAGGGAAGACATTAGGGCTCGTGGGACTGGGGAGGATTGGGTCACATGTAGCGAGGGTTGGCGTGCTTGCATTTGGGATGAAGATCGTGTGTTGGAGTGCAAATTTGACCCAAGAGAAGGCAGACCAGCTTGCTCAGGAGGCTGGCTTGCCAGTCTCGGGAGGAGGCATGATCGCGGATGACGAGAAGACGTTCAAGGTCGTTAGCAAAGAAGAGGTGTTCAAGACAGCAGATGTGGTTTCGCTGCATTACGTGCTTAGTGAGCGGTCAAAGGGGATCGTGAGTACTCAAGAGCTGGAGTGGATGAGGCCTTCTAGCCTGCTGGTGAATACGTCTCGCGGACCGTTGGTGGACGAAGCAGCTCTGCTTGGCACACTTCGTGGTGGATATATAGGAGGCGCTGCACTCGACGTGTTCGACATTGAACCCTTGCCAGCAGACAGCCCCTGGCGCAATGAAGACTGGGATGCGGAAGGAAAGAGCAGGGTACTCTTGACGCCACATATGGGCTACGTGGAAGAGGGCACACTGAATACATGGTATGAGGAGACGGCAGAGAATCTGGAGAGGCTAGTCCAGGGGAAGGACCTGCTGAACATTGTTCTGTGAGTTCAACAACGCTCTACGATAAGGACAGCTGCACCATAGGATTGAGTTTTGACATTTGAGACATCAGTGACAGCAACATCAATGAAATAGTCGTCACTCGTTCGCTGTGTAATTGTGCATTCTCAGACTGACCGCAGATATGTAGTGGGGCTGACAGCAATCGCCGCAGGGTTAACAATATGAGGCTGTGCAACTTCAGTTGAGCTTCACGATTGCTCAGTATGAGTCGAAGTGGCCCCAGCACGGCAAGTGGGGCACAAGCGCAGGTGTGCTTTCCATAAGAGCGCCTCACCTCACCCCCAATTTCCTACTCACCACATATGTGCCGAGATCGAGGCTCTATTACCCGGACAATCACAACAGAAACGGCAGCAAACATGTCCTTCAGCAAAGCAGAATACCAGAAGGAAGATTTCCTAGCCGATATGCCCCCAGTGCCAGAAGGGGAGTTCTGCGTTTTCGGCACAGTACGTTCCATTAACGCCGTCAATGAATACATCTCATCAAAACAGGTGTATGCGCACCCAGAGCATGCAGATGCTCTCGAGGCTGTATACGCGGAGACAACACGGCTCGCTGCTTCCGAGCCGGGCTGCATATACTACTGCATATGTCGAGACAGCGATGACCCTACGGTCTTCCACTTCTTCGAGCGCTATGCCGGTCGACTTGCATTCGAGGAGCACAATGCACAGCCTATCATTCGGAAGTTGATACACGATCAGTTGTTCAAGGGCGTGAAGGCGAAATTTGTGGAGGCTATCAAGCCGGCAAGCCCGTGATGGGCACAGCTGGATCAGACAACAATCGACAAGCATGATGACTCGACCTCTTTCGCCTATTAGGTAGCTCTGTTCCACTTGTGTGTCGGTTTTCTAACACAGATTACTTCGCCCCGTTCCACTATGGCTCGCAAGTACCCGCTGGTCGATGATCATGGTGAGAGCCCTGAAACGCCTGATAGGTCGACCAGGTACACGATCAACACCGACTTCCAGTCGACACAGTGTGCTTGCCCAGAGCCTCTGGCATCCCAAAATCATCAGAATCCATCTCCAAAGAGTCTCAACAGACACTGCCTTCATTTTCACAGCCTCCAGGCCTGTGGTTGTGGTGTGCAGTCAGGTGCAGACCTGCTGGTCTCCTTAATCAGAATTTTCGGTGTTCTACGCACAGATCACCTATCCAACCGGTCCTCAGAGCCTTCAGCAGCCACACAGCCCACCAGCCACACCCAACCCTCCAACAACACAAACCCCCATCATCACCACCAACCACTCTGGCCTTTTGGCTTGGTTCTTTGCTGCCCCAACTTCAATCACTCCACAGAGGCATACTTACCTAATTGATTGATTGATTGATTGATTGATTGGTTTAAACGTCCTATGTGAGTCTGAGACTATGGAAGACGAGAGGAGCAGTAGCCCCTCTGGTAATGTAAGGGTTTAGTTACAAGGGGTTGAGTTCAATGAACGTACAAGGAATGGTGAGGGTCTAAGCCCTTGTGTTTTGTGTTGTGTGAAGGCTCTGAGAGAGCCTCACTAGTTGGTATAGCAGCTCCAAAGAGTGCAGTTGGTGTGAGAGTGTAGAGAGCCGTTGCTCTGTCGTGTGAGGAGCTGCTGCTGTTGTCTGCCTCCAACCGAGTGCTGGATTGTATGACACAGACCACCGAATAGTTTTCCGCTCAAGAGAGCTGAGGCACAGCAACAGAGGGCTGCACGACTTCCACAATGCCTGCAGTAGCAAAAAGGCATTGAGAAACAAGTTCAGGAAGGCATATGAGATGATATGAGACCAAAAATCGATACAAATGGACCTTATGCTCACCTCAAAAACTTGATGTTCGGTGAAGAAAGTCAGGAAGGAGAAGGCACGATCAACTCGAATGATATCTGCGGCCGACATGCCTACCTTCGAGCGAGAGTCTTTCGGCGAAGACATCGAGGACCTCCAACTTCATCCAGCTGTACCGCCAGCGTTGAAGCAGCCAATAGGCGGCAATTGTGTAAGAGGTCGAAAGCCTCCATCTGTTGCCGCGATCACCGCACCTTTGAACGGACCATCTGACGATAGCAGCGACGACACTGTCCTAGAGGCCCCTGACCCAGCTGCAGTCAACATCCGCAACCTAGTCTTGAGCTTCCAGAGCAAAGCCAGTTGGTCTCGTCCGTTGAAGCTGTGGGAGGTCGAAAGCACTAGAGGATACCATCAAACAGCTTGAAGAAGAGGGCGGGTTGCAGAACTGTGGTGTACTAAGGCGCATGCATGCTGTCATGGAGAAGTTCCAGGGCTTCCGTGAGGCTATTGATGAGTGTTTGGAGGCCGTGGACGAGTGTGGCTTGGAATTGGACTGGGCCGGTGAGGAGGAACAAGCCAAGATGTAAGAAGTCACAGCTCAACAAGCAACAACAACAGCATGTCAAGCGAGCGGATACTTCTCTGTTATGAAAACATGATGTTTCGCAAGTGAAGATTGTCGTTAACGAATAATTGAGAGGCTGCCGCGGCTGTTGGTGCATGGGCCAGTGACGAAATGACGGCCGGCTAGCTCGGACTAAGCTTCATCTCGCGTGCAGCGAGGCCTGCGCCCGCCATCTCCAATCCTCCCACCACCATGCCATGGGGTTTCGCTCCTCCACCACCATGGTGCGATTCACGCCGCTGCGCCTGCTGTGCGCAGCCGTGATATTGTGCGTCCTCTACCTGTCCTCGTCCTTGCGAGACCTGGTTCCGTACGTTGAACGTGGCTATGACATACTTGAAGACCGGCCCACGCCCGCGCGCCCAGCCCAGACCAAGATACACTTTGGAGAGGAGTGCTCGCCCTTCAAGAGCGGGGTTATGGAAGATGTTACTATAGTCTTGAAGATTGGCGCTGGCGAAGCTACGACCAAGCTACCTGCATATCTGAACCGCCTCGGCCGCTGTAAACAGGACTTACTTATCTTCTCCGACCGCAAGGCCACCTTCCAAGGGTTCGACGTCGTAGACGCCCTCTCCCACATCCGCCCCGAATACAAGTGGGAAAACACCGATTTCAACGTATACGATAGCATACAAGCGGCGAACGACACGGCGGACAAGTCGCCGGACGGCTGGAAATTGGACAAATACAAGTTCCTGCCTATGATGGAATGGACCTCGTACCTGCGCCCAGACTCGCAATGGTATCTCTTCATCGAGACAGATACATATGTCAACTACGACAACCTCTACCGCTTTTTGACGCATTTCAACCCCAAGTCGGCGCACTACTTTGGATCACCCGTTTGGCCGAAGAAGAAAGCACCTTTTGCACACGGTGGCAGTGGTTTTATACTGTCTCGAGGTGCGTTGGACAAGCTCATGGCACGTGGCAGGATGTTTGCAGAGAATCACCACTTTCCCGGCACACACTTCTTCGGTGAGAAGGTGGCCGAGTCTTGCTGCGGCGACGAAATGCTAGCGCAGGTGCTGAAGAAGAGTGGAGTGCCTCTTCGCGGTTACTGGCCAATGTTCAATGGCGACAAACCCCCAACACTGCGGTTCGGACCAGAGCAGTGGTGTGATGCTATCATGACGATGCATCATCTGCAGGAAGAAGACTTCACTGGCCTCTCGCAATGGGAACAAGCTCGAAAGCACCCAGAAAGAGCGTTAATGTTCGAGGAGTTGTTCACTCTTGTTGAGCCGCGGCTGCAAGGGAAGGCAGATGACTGGACGAACATGTCAGACGATGTGATCCACACCAAAGGCATGCCCGTCAAGTCGTTCGATAACTGTGAGAGAGCTTGTTTGAAAGACAACAAGTGCATGCAGTTCGAACACACCGGCACTGAGTGCAGACTGTCCCACAGTATCAGGCTCGGCGAACAGCGGTTGCCTCGCGAGGACGAGAAATACGTATCGGGGTGGATGTTGGGCCGGATCAAGGACTTCAAGAAGGCCAACGCGCCATGCCAAGGCGCACATTTCGTCCACTCGAATCCTTGAGCGGACGACTTCATGATCATGATCATGACATAACATTTCTTTTACGATGCACGACTTACTGCATTAATGGCGTTTGATACCCACAGCGTCACGGTTGACGCTGCATTCTGTACAAATTGGCGACTTTGATCCTGTTGCTTTTCGCATTTTGCTCGCGTTGTCGCACTGGGTGACAGTCACACGTTATACAGGCTTCGGCTACATACAACTACAAGACGACGCTCGCCTATAGCGGCTGCTCCGACATGTACGCATCTCGCTCTTACATCGCGTATACCCATGAAATTCTACGTTCGTAATGTAGTCTAATGATAATGTAGAACCTTCCAATCTCTCGATTTGTCTTACATGTGGACACTTCTCTTTCACAACAGTTACCGATTTCGATTCACGAGCATGTTCACAAACCGGGGAGTCGTGAGGACTCACAGTAAGCGGTTGCTCGATATGGCGTAGTGCCCGCGGGGCAAACGCTCATCTTCCGAATGTATGTGTCTTTGACTGCTGCCTATGGTCTGACTTCTTAGATCACCAACATCGCACCAGATCTTCGAATCACATACTTAACATAAACTGTTCAGAAGCTTGCTTCAACAGTAGCGCAAGAGATAGCTATGGTTTCGCAACAGACAGACTTCATCAAGGTCCCCGTGGCAGAGGGTAGCTACCAGACTATGCCGGTCGACCAAGCAAAGCGGCTCGCATCAGCAGAGATCAAGATCGAAATTGCCGAGGAAAAAGACGCCTACCGAATCGTAAGTCATCAACAACCAGTCTTTCCTTACCCCGAACCTTTAACATAGCCACCAGGCCGAAGGTGTCTACGCCTGCTTTCCAGAATCCTCGTTAGACAAGAAAGAGCCCCGGCACCTACGCCCACCAACACATGAAACCCGTGTCCAGCGCCTAGCAAAAAGAATCCAACCCTCCTTCTCCCAGCCCGGCATGCACTGGATCAAAGCCGTCCACATCCCCTCCTCCACAATCATCGGCGCCGCAGGCTGGGCCAGCCCGACGCTTCCCGTGCACAACATCTTCCGGCGCTCTGCCATAACTTTCTACGGCTGGAAAGAGAAAATGGGCTGGAGTGACGCTGACGTTGATGAAATGTTCGCGCACGTTGATGATCAGGCCTGGAGCGGCAATTATGAGAAAGATGATGAGATTAGGAGCAAGGTGGTGGGTGAACCGCATTGGTATCTTGCGACACTTATTACGTGGCCTAAGTGGCAGGGGAGGGGCGTGGGGAAGAGGTTGTTGACTTGGGCGATTGAGAAGGCGGATAAGGAAGTGCCGCCTACGCCGATGTATTTGGAGAGTTCAGCGACCGCGAGGGCAGTGTATATGCATGTCGGGTTTGTGCCGCAGGGGGATGTGAATTTCTTGAGGAGGGGGCCAAGGGTTTTGAGAGGGTTGGAGGCGGAGGTGGAAGAGAAGAAAATTGAGAAGGTGGATGTTGAGGCTGTGGCGGAGGAGATAGAGGCTGACTTGGCTTCTTGAATGCTGCTGGAGAGGTGACAAATAGCACTCATTCTTTATGAGCTGCCTGCTCTGCCTGTTTCTGGTGTCACTGGGATCAGGCTCAGTGGACGAGAGCAAGAGTTGGTGCTAGAATTTCGTATTCGCAACAAGTGCATACCAAGAACGATGGAGCCAACGAAACTGATGTTCAAGGTGCTGCATGAGGCTGAGGCTTGGTGACGTGGTAGCCTTTGATTGCGCACTTGGTTTCCGGTGAGCTCTTCTAGCGCTTTCTCATGGTGGAGTGGACGATCTATAAGACTCCAGTCTGCTTGTTTGTGTTAACAGCTTCATTTGCTTGCTTTGCAAGCTGGCAATCTGAGCAACCAATCTACGCTAGAGGACAACATCATCCTCTCCAGCTGCCAACGCTGCGGCCTGAGCCTTTCGGGATGCCTCCACAGACACCGGCATCTCCGTCGAAGCCACATCGTCGCAGCAGCTGTACACGTTCATTCGCCACTCGCAAGGCTTTGGCAGATCATAGCCTGGTTACTAGCCATGGCTTTCCTTGCACTGCGCTTCAAGGTCACAGGTCCTCACCAGCACATACTGCGCTAGTATCTACGGCACCAGAAAATGCGGTAAACAGTGGAGTGAATGTTGCTTCTGGGCCTCTACAGAGTGGCACGTTGGCAAGTCAGGTTGTGCAAGAGTTTAAGTGCACCATAGCAGGATGCAACAAAATCTTCAAGACTTCACAGTCACGAACGCAGCACCTGGAATCGGCAACTCATGGGAAGAAGGTGACGGGGGCAACGGCAAAGAGTAGTGTGGAAGCTGCTACTGTCAAGCCGAAAGTGCACAGTCGCCAGAACGCCGTGCGCCACAAGAAGTCTGTCAGTGCACCAAAACCTGCACAACCTTCCCTCTCCAAGAACATCAGAGCATCAGTACACGTACCCCTATTTCGGTGGGATACTAGGTGGTCGTCCATCTCAACCGCACAGTACGGGTCCACCATGACAGCGCTTAGAGCCCTCATACCAACGCCGGAGGTCTCTTCCTTGACCCGTGTAGATAGGGAGTTCTGGACCCCAAATCAGAAGACTGCACCTCTTCGCGACACCGCTGTTCTCAAGAGGCAGGCGATAGTACTCAACTGCGAGATGGTTGGCATTGGTCCCAAGGCCACCACATCAGAGCTCGCTCGGCTCTCAGCCGTCGACTTCCTCACAGGCGAGCTCTTGGTCGATACACTCGTCCAGCCGCTTAGCACTGTAACAGACTGGCGCACACAGTGGAGTGGTATCACTGCAGAGGCTTTGTGTTGGAGGAAAGGTATCTACCGATTGCCATCTGTTTGCTAGCGGTCCACCGCACTGATTGTGTTTGCTAGCGGTCCGCTGCAGTGACTGTCCAGCTCATTTGGTTAGTTCAGTTTGCTTCCCATCCTTCACTGCTATTGCCTCCTACTATATAGTCCCGATCGATTCTTGTCATAGCTCCAGAAGGAGGATCAATTGACATCTAAATCCTTCAACACTATGAGAGCAGCGATAGCTTCCGGGGATACGCTGGAAGGCTCGCCGGCAGCGCGCACAGAACTCTTCAAGTATATGGACTCTGCCACAGTTCTGGCTGGTCACGCGCTCCATTATGATCTTGAGGCATTGGGCATCCGCCACGATGTGACAGTCGACTGAGCGATGCTGGCTAGAAAGGCCGTGGGTATAAAAAGGGAGTGGGGGCTGAAGATGTTGTGCAAGGAGTTTCTTGGAACCGTTGTGCAGGACAACGGCAAAGACGGTCATGACTCTGTGGAAGATAATTTTGTGGCCAGGGAGGTGGTTCTGTGGTGCTTGCAGCATGAGACTGAGCTGAAAACTTGGGGCTGTAAAAAGAAGGAATTCTATTCGAACAAAAGAGGAAATAAGACCGGACAGAAGGCGAGAGGGCATGTGAGACCGCCACAAATAGGAGGCGGTGTTACATCGGACGAGTTTGAGATCATGTATTTGAGCGTGAAGGAACTTAATGAGTTGTGCCATTACCCAGAGTGGTATGAGAACTGGTCTGCTTGAACAGATTGAGTTTGCCAAAGGACCAAAAGGTTAGGACCTTGATTTTGTATCAAGTAAAATAGTAACATCAAAGAGCAGAGATCAGGAAATAGAGTACTGAAAAATTACCATGAAGTGAACAACTTCCAAATTATCGGTGGTTTTCAAAATGTGCGCTCCCCCCCCCCCCCCCCCCTGCCCATGGTATTGCATCAAGGCTTTACCCAGGTCACAAGAATACACAACACCTGATTGGCCAGCTAGCAGCAGGTGTTAGCAGTGAAGAAGTTAAAGGGTAAAGCTAGACTGTAGCATGACGATCATTATGATGTCTGTGACGTGATAACTGATCCGTAGCTTCTGTAAGGGCCGTGAAGGTATGGGTCAGGGTCTGCCCCGCGTTATATACCTTACCCGTTACCCAAGCCTCCAGCTTGGCTTCTTGCCAGGTGGGTACTTCTGCAGGTACCCGCCTGCGTACCAAATATAGGGTGTGGTCCGCACATTTTGAAAACCACAGATGATTTGGAAGTTGTTCACCTCATTATAATTCTTTTAGTACTCTATTTCCTGATCTCTGCTCTTGCTCGTTACTGTTTTCCTTTGTACAAAATTGAGGTCCTAACCTTTTGGTCCTTTGGCAAACTCAATCTGTTCAAGCAGACCAGTTCTCATACCACTCTGGGTAATGGCACAACTCATTAAGTTCCTCCCCTGTTACGATTCGTGCCTTAAGCAAAGCTCGTAGACACTAGTCGATTGGTTCTCGGGGATGAGCAGAGGTACAGAAAGCCGTAGGGGTTGACAGTCACCTTCGTAATAGTCAGGTAGTCGTCTAGTCAAAGACCGTGGCGACTGGTTGCAATGAGTAGTACAGAGTATACTGTCTGGCTCGAGAGCAAGTGAGATTCCAATAACAAAGTTGATTGACGAGGTTGAACACGATGCCATAAGGGCAGCATGTCTACTTGCTATATACACGAGCAGAGGATTGCTCAGATTGCTCGGATTGCTCGGATTGCTCGGATTGCTCGGTACTGAGTATACTGATCGTACCGAATATATACTGATCGTGTTGAGTATACTGACCGTACCGAGTATACCGATCGTACCAAGTATACCAATCGTACCAAGTGTACCGATCGTACCGAGTGTACTGCTCGTGTTGAGTATACTGACCGTGCCGAGTATACCGATCGTACCGAGTATACTGCTCGTGCCGAGTGTTGCCGACGCGGCCCACTGCTTGGGTCGATCGATACTACAGTTCCTCGGCTCCTCTCGTATCGGTGCGTAGTCCTGTTCGTTCAGTGTTGTTGCGGGTTGCCCTTTGATCGTAACATCCCCATGATGTGTAAAACATAGAACAAACTCATAAGAAGCACAACGATTGGGCACCTTCAGCAGATTGTTATGTGTTCCAATTGAGCCCCTGGCAAGCGATTAAGCTTTCTTCATGTTCTAATGTCTATATATGATCCACAATGAGCTCAACTATATCTTCGTGGGCCTTCAAGCCCCCATCGGTACTGCCACGGAGTTCATCCACGAGACTTGAAGAACAGGAATCTTGGAAGATCTGTCATTGTCTACGGATAGGTCAGCCTTGTATTCCAGGAGTAATGTTACGATAGGTGTAGGTCCATTCCCCGCTGCTACAAACAACGGCTGTGTGACATTCCCATATCCATATCTGTTGCCCCACTCTCCCACCTCATCCACAGTTGGCCCATGTCCGAGCAAGGACTTCATGAGTGGTAGATGAACTTTATACGATGCGATTATCAAAGGCGTGTAGAAGCCATTTCTCCGAAGTTCCTGTGATCCTTGCTGAGCAGAAGTCAGTCCGAGCAAGTCGTCCATTGCATCTTCAAGCCCGAAGAGTGCTGCGACATGAAAGTCAGTCACAACCACAGGGTGGTATATTGAGCTTGATTGTGCTGTATGTGGCGGGCCTTGATATTCAAATCCGCCCCCGCTTTCAGCAATAAAGAGGTAGCTTCTGTCCGTTCACCAGGAACTGCATGGTGTATTGGTCTCGTGGTTGGCTGTGACTTTGTCGCGTTTTCGAGGGTTTCATCCGCGTGGACAGTCAGCTCTTGATGGCGATCGTTTACATCAACATGAAGGGCGAGAAAGCTGCGAACAAGAGCTTCGTGGCCGCATGGGTCCGCTTTTGAAAGCGGGGGCATTCCAGTTCTGGGATGTACTTCAATGAGGCTTTTATGTCGAATAGTAGATTGACAATACTGTCACAACCATGACGTATCACCTGCATCAACGCAAAGACAGTCCTGTACTGCACCGAATCCACAAATGGTGCAAGAATATCGGGTTCGGGATGTCTTTGGAAGAGAGCAGTCAATGCTGAGTCCAGTACAAAAAGTGCGGTCAAGTGAAGACCCTTCATCATCAAGGTTTGATCAGGGCTCTCATCCTCCCAGGCCCATGAATGCACCTTACCCAAGTTCACAACATTGACAGTGCACTCAAGAAAAGCAGAGGCCAGATGATGGTGCGTGGGACCAAGCGAGAGTGGTGACCCTATTGAACTGCGGCATAGCGGTACAAAAGCTTGGTACTCACCTTCCAACTACGACATCAACCTGTTCTATACCGTCGACTCACCCAGGGTACCATTGTTCACAACCATCTATATATTAATAGAGAAGTAAATATCAACACTTCGCATTTCACATTCCTATCCTGACTTTGCTCAAAAAAAAAATCCGAAAACTGTATCCTTCGATCAGCGAATCGTTCTGCCGCCTTGAATACAGCTGTGTATCTATGGTTTTGCAATTGTCTTGCCTATATTGGCAATCGGCATCTTACTTCTTGCCTACGTACTATGGAAGAAAAGCCCTTTGCAGGCGATTGTGCAATGCGATTGCCAGCGGTTGGAGGAAAGGAAGCAGCGGTAGTCGATTACACAGGGAAATCAGGACGAGCGCGTCACGACAGGATAGCCACAATTTGAGCTTCACATACTGACAGCAAGAGTGTCTGCGAACAGGTCATTATTGATGTTGAGGTTCTGGCCTTCTGGCCGTTGCTGCTGTGGATCTCTCATTTCGACGCTAGACAGCTTCCGCGTGTCATGCATGGACCCTGTCTCGCCACCTCCTTGCGTCCCTCCTCACCGATGTTTCGACCACAGGTGTCTCACACACCACCGCCTGCGACTTGTTGTCATTTCTGACGCATAGCATTCTACAATACCCTACTTCCTTGCCGTTTTTCATTGTTTTCTGCATCGTCCAGCCATTGACTTGTGCGTGGTCGAGTTTGCGACAGCTGATAATTTCTGGTACCTCAACACCGGCGGTTCGATTTCGTCTTGTCTTATCAGATCAAACCATGGGCAAGCTCCACTTCCCACCAGCTGTCGACCTTACAGGTCCGGACAGGTTAGTGTTGGGCCATTTGCAGAAGGACTATGAGCAATTCGATTCGAAGGCTCAGCCCGTGCTGGTTGATACCGCAGAAGAGTCGGATGATTCTGCTACCAAACGTACAGAATTCGTTTCCCCTTCCTCGGAGGGTAAGATTGAATGAAGCACTGAGGTTTTAAGATCCGACTGACACACCACAGACACTCAGGATAGCGAGCAGCAGACCATCACCTACCTAAAGAACCTTAACGACCCTAAGTCAGGTGTCTTCGAAATTACGGTCTTCAGCTCCGTGGATCTTCCTGACATCAAGAACTCATTCCTGCGCAAATGGATCATCGACCCGTACGTCCGCTGGGCAAAGGGTGTCGTCCGAGCTGAGACTGATGTGATCATGATCACGCATCTTATCACTTACCTCTGCACCAGTGTTCCGTCTGCACTGTACCTGTTCTACAACTTCCACTGGTGGCACGGTGTACTCCACTCAGCTGTACAGCTTTACTACATGGGTCCGTACACCCTGCTCATGCACCAACACATCCATATGAGGGGAGTATTGAAAAAGAAGTACGCCCTTGTTGATACCATCTTCCCGTACATATTCGATCCATTGATGGGACATACCTGGAACTCGTACTTCTTCCACCACGTCAAACACCACCACATCGAAGGTAATGGACCAAACGATCTGTCTTCAACTGTCCGATATCAACGCGACAGTGTGCTGCACTTCCTCCACTATGTTGGCCGCTTCTATTTGTTGGTATGGTTCGATCTGCCACGCTACTTCTTGCGCAACAACAAGACCGGCCTTGCGCTGAAGGCTGGCGGGTTTGAGATCGCCAACTACATCTTCTTGTACACCATGTACAAATTTGTAAACTTGAAAGCCACGATCTTCGTCTTCCTGGTCCCACTTGCGCTCATGCGCATAGCACTCATGACTGGCAACTGGGGCCAGCATGCATTTGTGGACGAGGTTGAGCCGGACTCTGACTTCCGATCCAGCATCACGCTGATCGACGCACCCGTAAGTCATCCATGTTAATAACTTCAATAAAGTATGTCCTGCTAACATCAGCTTCAGAGCAACCGCTACTGCTACAACGACGGCTACCACACCTCCCACCACCTCAATCCCTTACGTCACTGGCGCGACCACCCCGTCGCCTTCCTTTCGCAAAAGCAGCAGTACTCAGATGAGCACGCGCTCGTGTTCTACAACATCGACTACTTCATGCTGACCATCACGCTACTGAGCAAGAACTATGAGCACTTGGCGCGATGTCTGGTCCCGATGGGGGATCAGATGAAGTTGACGTTTGAGGAGAGGGTGGAGATGTTGAAGAGGAAGACGAGGAAGTTTAGTGAGGAGGAGATTGCGGAGAAGTGGGGAAAGCAGTATGCTAAGCTGAAGTGAGGGTGGTTGTACATTCAATTAGCATTCGTAACGCATGTACAACAATCATCACAAGGAAGTTCACGAAGCTTCATACTCGGTACATAAGCACGCGAACCGAAGACCAAAAGTATTGCGACATCCGCTAACCCCTGCGCCGTTCGCCGATCCCAATCCGGTCACTGTCCTTCCCTTCCCAAAATGTAGAGAAATACCCATGTTCCAATACTCTGATGTTCTAGAAGCCAGGGATGTGTATCCACCTTCCCCAAGCACGCGCCTCACATCAACCCGAAACAAATGCGAAACACGTTACACACGCCCCTTCGTTCCGACAGTTGCCACATAACATGACACGCTCCCACGACGCGCGGCGGGACGCCCCGTTCATGCGAATCATCTTGTACTAACAAGACGCCGCCGCTATGCTGGTCAACGTTCACAGTCTGCAGCACGCAGCGCAGCAACTCGCGAGTCGACAAACACACCTGCTGTCTGGGAGACAACCTCCGCCACCACCACATCCACCAATCTCCTCACCACCACCACCGCCGCAATTCGACAACGCACCATCACCGATTGGCGACATGGGCAACAACAACAAAGACGGCAAAGACATTCACTCCGAAGAAACAATCCTCTTCCTCTTCCTCACCTTCGGGATCCTAATTGTGCTGATCCTCATCCTCCTTCTGCTCGGTTTCCAAACCTACCTCTCGTGGCGTATCGCAGGCGTGCTCGTCGAAGGCTCTGACGACTCCTTCGAAGCAGATAAGGACTTCCGGCGGTGGGATCGGGAGAGGAAGGAGAGGAAAAAGGCGTTGCGAGCGTTGGAGAAGGGGAGGAGTGTTAGGGGGAGCTGGGGATATGGGAGTGGGAGTCGAGGGACTAGTGGTGGGGGTAGGCCACGGACGGATGAGGAGATGGGAATGAGTGGGGCGAGAGGGAGTAGTATGATGTTGGATAAGTTCCTGCTTGAGGGCAAGGAGAAGAAGCCATTTTGGAATTTGAAGAGATGGATATGAAATCATTCATGAGGGATAAGAAAGAGGATGTCTATAGGGAGGTCACGATACGCACTCCTGCCACCGCCAATGCGATTCCGCCTGCAGCAACACGTCTTTCAGCATCCGGAACTCGTGGCGGAAATCTGAGATCTGCCGTTTCAGGGCTGCGTTGTCGTCGCACAGACGACTGATCTCTTCACGCTTGCCGCCTGTCCACACACCAGCTCTCTTTACATCTGTGTAGCGTTGCTCAGCCAGAGCTTCCAAATCATGCAGTCCGGCATCGAAGCTGAAACTCTTTCTCGAGCCACAGATTGGGCTCCGGAGTATCGGAGTGGCAGCGTCCGCTCCACCATCGAGTGCCTTTGAATGGCCACGGAAGACGCGAGACTTGGGTCGGGAGTACAGACTGCTCGATAAGTCGTGTGAAGACGAGGCCTCAGCTGTTGGAGCAGGAGAGATATCCAGTAATTTTCTCTTTCTGCTACTCGATCCGGATTGCTCCTCAACATCGCCCTTGATGGTGGGTCGGTTCTGCACCATGTTAGATGCGGGTTGCGAGTAAAGGCTGCGCGACACGCTGGGCCACCTCGAACCCTCCATCTCGGTTGAAGGCATAGCAAGAAGAGAATCGCTTGTTGCAGCTGCCGTGGGTCGAGACTTCTCTGCTCTGCCTGAATCTAGCCTCCCCGTTGAGCGCGCGACTTGCCGATCTCTCTTATTACTCTGTACATGTTCGGACAGAGAAGAGCTGTCGCCGCTCGAAATACGCAGCGGCTTGTGCCTCTTCTCGCTTACAACGAAAGCCCCCTGGTTGTGCATACTCTTAGCAGTCTTGCCTTTACCTTTGTCTTCGCGCGTTGAAGGATGACGGGTTGAAGGCGGTGTAAAGAAATCCTGGTCTGACGAGCCGAGTCTACGTGACGAGTGGGAGGATGGCTTGGAGACGCGGGCTCGTCGTGCGCGAAGCGATGCGACTACTGGAATATGTTTGATTTGGGGCCACCTACGTGCTTCTCGGATCGATATGTTACTGTTGCCCGGGCGGCCCGTCGAATTTTTGTTGCTGAATGGCTGAGACGAGGTTGATAAGGAACCGGGCTTCGTTGTCTCAATCTGTGAGCGAGCAGAGATGTTTGTTCGGGGCCACTGTCCCATCCAACGTGAGCCTGAGGATGAAGCTTGTGAGACGTTCGGCAGTCGGCCTGCTGAGCGATCTGGCGTCCGCTCTTGGGCTTTGTCGGAAAATGAGACTGTCGGTCGTTCGATGGATACGCGGTGGTGCAAATCATCTGGTTGTTCAGATGGTCTCTTTTCTTCCACGGTGCGCTGCGACTGGTCGATCTCGATCTCGCCCACCACTTCCATCAGCGCTTTAATGACAGGACCGGGCTCCGGTGACAGCGGGGTGTTTCGAACAGGAAGGACCGAGGGTGCAGACATGTCACCAATCCACTCCACCGATGTAATCGGTACATTCATGACGATCTCATGTAGCATTAGACCCAAGACATTAAACACCAAAACCTTGCCAGCTTGTGTACCCACCGCAACCAAGGTCTCGACACCTTCGTACGCTGTCTCTTGTTCGTCAGCTGCGTCGCCCTGGAACGGAACAGCGCAGTCTCGCCGGCCTCTCGAAGTGATCGACTCGCTTGTGGTGACGGAGAGTGAAGTCGCTGGTCCAGAGACATACTAGGTCCTGAGCTTCTGCTCGCCACCTTCGAAGTCGACGAGTCTGCACCGTCCATCATGTCCGATGCTAACTACTCTTGACTTGTAGCCCGGTATGAAGGCAGCTGCTGTGACGCCACCCATTGCTGCTTTGTGTAGCTTGCTCATAGCTCCAACTCTGACAGGCTGAAGTTGAAAGTCCAGTATTTGGTCAGCGTGTGGTGCATGTCGGCTTTGAGAGAGCGAGGGCAAAAATACTTTGTACATCGCCAGTATACCATCCTTAAACCCAAGTACAAACTGTATATACGATGACTGTGGCGTTCCGTCGAAGGCTTGGAAGGCTGCACAAGTAAGGGCTGATGACGTATCCGTGGGCTTGAAGTTTACCGCAGCCAAGCCAGCCCACCTCCGATTCTGCAGCAGTATGGTGGGTGGCGAAGGTGAAGCTGATAGCAGGACGTCGCCATCGTTTGAAATTGCCACGACGTTTGGTGGTGAAGGATGCGAGTGGAACGAGGGTAACAGGTCACCGGTCGGGAGAGAGTAAGCTTGGATTGATGTGTTAAGCGTTGTTGTGAAGAAGAGGGTACGCGAGTCTGGCGAGAACAGCAGTAAACGTGGTGTGGCCTGTGTCTAGGGTTAGTATACATCTATATTGACCTAACCAATGCTACTTACATCTCCACCCTTCAGCTTGTGCTTCTTCACTCGTATTCGTGTTGTATCGTGGAGGACCACAATCTGACTGTCTGTAACCGCAAGGAGGCTGCTGTTATTTGCGGCCACGCGAGCATTGATGATGCCATCGGTGCTTTCGCATTCGAAGATGATCTTTGCGCCAGTCTGCGAGTGTAGGTGTATGGCGTTGGGCGTGACAATGAAGAGGCTGCGCTCGAACGGTAGACTGTGCTCTACTGGCATGACTGGAGTGGTTATTGATGGAGACTGGAGACGAGTGAGTGTCGTAAAGACTACAGGCATGTGAGGTTGTTACGGTGTTGTTCAGGCTGAACTTGGTAGGAAAGGGCAGGCGCACCTTTTGAAGAATCGAGGAAGGAGGAGGATGAGATGACGATGAGATTATCTACACTACCAAATACCCGTTTTCCATACTGTATCCAAACTGTATCCAGAAACACGCCGCGCTATGCAAGGAAAACTCACCCCATGTGTAGCTGCCATGTAGCGAACACTTCTCAGGCCAAGAAAAGCTATCATCAAGTCGTGTAAAGATGTGATGTATCCAACAGCCCGCGTGGATATCCAAAGACAAACTGATCCAAAGAAACGCTGTCAACAACACCTGAAGCGCTGCACAGCCATATAGAACATCATCAACGCATACTCAGACGACAAAGTCTAAGCTGCTTCGCCAACTTCCGCACTATCAATCTCCTCCTCAACATTCTCATCAACACCAAATCCGCTATCCCACTGCCTCTTCGCAACCTTGCGGACGCCCTTGCTCTTCTTGCCAACCTTGACCTTCTCAGTGATCTTGCCCACCTTGCCGGTCGCAACGCGATGCAAGTCCACACCCTTGGTCTTGACCTCGAGGCCCTGAATCTTCATTGCGCGAACAGCGGCGACGGCATCGGCGCCGCGCTTCTTGAGGTCTTCGGCAAGCGCTTCGTTCTGCTCTTGTAGGACGCGTTGCTGCAGGGTCATGCGGTCGATAGTCTCGCGAGTGTCTTGCTCGTACTTGGCGAATTCCTTCACAACGTCTAGGCGGGCGGCTTCGACTTGGACGAGCTTCTCTGCACGGTCGTCGGCGAGGAGGTGCAGTTCCTCGATCTGAGCGTCTTTGTCGGAAAGGATAGTATTGTGCTTAGTCGCGAGGTTGGCGTTCTGGTTCTGAAGTTCGGATATGGTATCCTGTTGGGTTGCGATGACAACCTTCAGAGCGCCTGTCTCATCGGCGTGGGAGTTGGTAATGTTGAGGAGCTCGATGGCTTCGCGGCCGACGCGATCAGAGAGCGACTCGTTCTCCTTACGATACGCCTCGTTGTCTGCTTGCGCTTCGACGAGGTCGCGCTCGAGGGTCTCGATGTTGGCGTTGAATGTGGCCTTCTCCTCCTCGTACGTCTGCTCGGCCTCGATGAGACGCTCAGCAAGACGCTGGATCTCGGCCTGTTTACGGGCGTGCTCATTGGTAAGGTCTGTAATCTGGGCCTGCAGGGAGGTGATCTCAGAGCTGGTCGAGCTCTCGAGCGCGGCACGCTTTGCCTCCGACTCAGTGAGCTCATTGTTCAGGTTATTGACCTGGATCTCGCGGTCCTCCTCGAGCTGGTCGCGAGCTTCAGTCATCTTAGCGAGATCAGCTTCAGATGCGGCCAGGGTTTCCTGCAGCACAGCAAGCTGCTGCTCCAGAGCAGCTATCGCCTGCTGTGCACCCTCACGCAGCTCCTGCTCAGTGTTCAGCTGCTCGGTAAGCTCATTCTCGCGCTCCTGGGCTGCAGCTGTAAGATCCGCGATCTCCTGCTCTTTCTCCTGCTGAATCTGGAACAGCTTGGAACGGAGCTCGTTGGTTTGGATACCAAGCTGGTGAGCTTTATCGTTGAGCTCTTCGATCTTGTCGTTGGCTTCGTCAAGAGCAGCTTCGGTAGTCTCGCGCTGCTCACGCTCGGTAGTGATGTTGGCCTTCGCTGCCTCGAGCTGCTCGGTAAGGTCGGCGATTGTCTCGGTGAGGTTCTCGATGGTGTTGGTGTGCTGGTAGACAAGGCTGACCTGCTCGTCACGCTCAGTCTCAGCAGTGGCACGAGCGGCTGTTTCGAGGGCAAGTTTTTCGCGCAGGTCCGCGAGTGTAGCGTCGATGGAACCAAAGTCGGCCTCCATCTGGTCAACGCGACCTTGCAGCTCCTCGATGAAGTCGGTCTTCTGAGCCGCCTCATCCTCAGCAGCCTCACGACCCTCCTGCTCAACACCGAGTTGCGCCTGGAGATCGGCGACGATATCCGCATGTTCTCCTTCCATGCGCGCGATACGGTCCTGGTATTCGGTTTCGACCTCAGCGGTGGTCTTCGTGAGCTTGTCGAGGTCGGTTCGGTACGCATCGAGCGCTTCGCGAAGGCGCTCGAGGTCGCTGTCCTTCTCATCAAATTGCTCCACCAGGGTGTCATTCTGGAGGTCCTTCTGTCTCAGCTCCGCCTCCTGGTCTTCTGTTAGATCTGTCAAGGTTTGAACACGCTCCTCAAGGTCGACGATCGTGCGCTGCTTCTCCTCGTTGCTCTTGTCGAGTGTGTAAACCTTCTTATCGAGCTCCGCCTTGCGCTCCTCCGCCTCGCCAAGCAGATCCAAGACGCCCTCGTACTGGCGGCGCAGAAGCACCTCATTCTGCTGCGAACTGGCAGCAAGATCGGTCTTCTCTTTCAGCTCGTAGAAGATACCGCTGAAGAGCTTGGGGATCTTACGAAGAAGTTGCTCGTTCGTGATGCCCTGGGTCTCGTTGGGAAAGAACTTCTCGACAGCAGCGCGGAGGTCGGCAAAGCCGTTGCGCAGGGCAGTGAGAACGTCGGTGCTGCTGGCGCCCCTCTTCAAGTACCCAAGGTTCTGGATCTCAATTGTGATGACACGAAGGGCGCCGACAGACTCGGCCATCTCCTGCGTCAACCTTTGGATCTCGCGCTCGTATCGCTCGACGGCTTGGTCGGGGATGGTGTGGGGAACGTCCACATCATCATCATCCTCCAATGTGTCGACGCGCAACTGGCTGATGGAAGGCAGGTGCTCAAGAGTAACCTCTTGTGACAATTCCAACACGCGTGATGCGTATCGGCCGTTGGGTGTGTACTCCATCTCGAGGTCCTGGGAAACGTGTAGGTCTTCAGGGTCGACTAGCATGAGCTCGTCATCGTCGTCGTCGTGCTCGAAAGGTTCCGCAGAACCATCGAGCTCTCGGCTGAGATCGCGGTCGCTGGAGCCCATGTATGCCTCGGAGTTGCGGAGCTCGTCAAGCTCCCTGCGTGCATCCTCCAGTTGTTGCGCCAGGTCGTCGTGATCGGCGTCGCTCATCTGGATGTTACCCAAGCGACTTGCCTCCAGGCGGAACTCGAGATCCTGGATCTTGTCGTCTCGCTTCTTCAGCTCACGGCGCAGCTCCAACAGCTGCTTCTTGCCGCGCTTCCTGTCGTCTTCGATGTCATTGACCTCCTGGCTAAGATGGCTGCGTCGAAGGCGGCGGCGGGTGCGGCCATCGAGCACGGCTGTAAGAGGCGCGTATTGGAAGCGGTGGCCGTTGAAATCGGCATCGTCGATGCGTTCAACGTGGAGCTGAGCGGGCATGGACATACGCTCCCGCCGGCGGCTGGCGAACTTGCCGCGGGCGGCACCGAGGCGATCGAGATGTGGTGTCAGACCCGCGAGAGGCTGTGTGGAGGGGCCAGCCAGCATGTCGTCGTCGTCTTCCTCATCTTGAGCGGTCACGACTGGCTCTGAGAAGCGGCGGGTGCGGCGCACAATGGGCGACGACTGCACTTCGGTAGGGATGGCATCAACAGGATGCTGCGTGCGCGTGACCGATTGCCTGAACTCGGCTTCAAGCTGCGAGGAGCCATCGTCGTCGTCGTCTTCCTCCTCGACAATCGTCTGCACGCGCTTCGTGCGCTTTGTCTGTGATTGCGACGCGAGCGGCGAGGCAGCGCGCTTGCCTGTTGTGACTGTTGTGACTGTTGTCGTCTCCTCCTGGGCGCTCTGTGAGCTCTTCGACGGGCGACCCCGCCTGCGTCGTGGCGCGTCACCGGGACCTTCGTGGTGGTGCTCGCTGGGGAGTCCGCTAAGGCGAGCCATGGTAGCGATGTGTGTCGTGTCGTGTCGTGTCGTCTTCGGTAAGGTCAGTCCCAGCAGCTTCAGCAAGCTCCAACAGTGGTCCCCACGCGTCAGAAGTGCGTACCTATTCAAGAAACAAAAAGTTGTTACAGCTACACGTTGACCGTCAAGCGCCCCGTGTTTTGCTGGTGTTCTGGCCCAAGCGTTTTCGTGGTTGAGCGTGGGCTGCTGAGGTGGAGTGGGGACCGGTTGTACGGCAGGAACGATCGCAGGGTGCTGGTCGAGAAGGTTTTGTAAGGGAAAGAGCAGAGAGGGGCTGCCTGGTGAAATTGGTGAGATCACAACTTGATCACTGGGCGGCGGGCTGCCTGGTGAATTGCGGTGGCTGGGCGTGGAGAGGTTTTCGCTACGTCAACCTGTACCAAGAACCAGGATGTTTGCTGTCTCAGGCAGGGGTCGAGACGCGTCTTTCTTTCACGCGGTCTCGTGTCTGGACAGTCGAAAAGTAAAAGTGGTAACACCGGTAGTCTCTATGCAAGTGTTTCGCAGGTTGCAGCAGTTTTGCTGCGCGAACTGTGTGCTTGTTAATGCGTGCGACGTCATCATAACGCGCTGCAGAAACTCTCCACGACCGTTTGACAGCTTAGCTTGGGCCAATGAGAAGCGAGCACTCTCAATCCAGGCACATGTCCAGGCTCGGCAAGGGGCACCCTGCGACAGCGGAGATGATCTCGCTGATGTGACGATCTCTCATTTTACGACGGCACAGATCCAGTTCTTTCGTCAGAGAGACCCTTTCCTTCGCCACATTCCACGTAGTGAGCCTCAGCCGGCAGAAATGATGTCGAGGTGCCGTGTACGGCTTGGAGAGTTCCAGATGTTCCTCAGACAACCAGGTGTGCTCATAAGTGGACCAGACCATAAGAGCATCAGTCGTAGCGGACGAGAATCAGATATCGAAAATTGGCTTGATCGTGCATCTATCACATGCCAACCATCTACTTCTTCAACAAAAAGTCACTCTTGACCAGGAATCCCTTCGTCGCACTCGCAACTCCGTACAATCCTCCCAGCGGCCAAGTGTCCCAGAATTGCCTGTATGCCCATTCGCTCCAGTTCTCTCGCTGCTTTACCGTCTGTCCACCCGCGACGCCTTGAAGATCGACCTTGACCTTGTCGTACACGCTTGGGAGATTCTCAGCGTGGTACCTCTTTCTCAGGTCCAAATACTTATCCTTGTCATAGATGTCCCAGAATTCTTGCTCCGTGTAGTATGCATGTGCGTACAAACACTTCATACCACCTAGCTCCGTGACTTTCTGCTCGAAATCGCGGTTCAGCTTGATGAATGCGTGGCTGTCTTTCGGACCCATGTCCCAGATGCCAACGTCGAGGATGATATCGTCTTTGATGTTGTTCCCTTGCGAGAAAGAGCGTTCGTCCAGTGGAGCGGACTTGACGGGGCAGAGCCAAAGTGGCCAGATCCCGGTCCTCTCATCAGTCCACTCTACGAACTCTGAAGCTGAGGCGTAAGGTACAGCAAAGTCCTGGATAATTGTCTGTGCGGCAATGCCAGACCGATGAAGTGCGTGGACCATGGTGCGGCTATACATGAACGGGTCGAGCAGGTACCGAGTCAAGGCATTGAAGGGCGTGACGAAGTACTTGAAGGCGCGGAGACCGGACCAGAAGACGCCGCGGTCGTAACGGAAGAGGTACGTCTGTACAGGAACGTATTCTTTGTAGGTCGTGGGCCTAGCAAACGCTTGGGTCGTTTGGGCGAGAGACTTCAGGATGGACTCTGCATGCATGTAGAACCAGGGATCTGATGCTCGGTCAAAGCGTTGGATCTTGCCAGAGCTGATTTGATTTGTGAGGCGGCCGATCATGATCACGCCGCTTGTTAGGGAGTAGAGAATTCCGTCCATATAAGCAACGTCGGTTTGGTGCTGGTAGTGTTGTAGTTGCTTTACGGCCTCTTGGCTGCTGCTCACTGGGATGTATTCCAGCTCAACATAGCTCTTCGCGTCGATGAGCTCCATCTCGAGCAGTGTAATGACTCCGAGACTACCACAGCTCCCGGCTGCGGTGAAGAACAGATCTCGATGCTCTTCAGCAGAAGCCCAGATAACGTCGCCGTTTCCCAGGATGATCTCGACCCCTCTGATGGTGCGGTCGAAGAGGCCGTGTCTAAACGAGCTGCTCTCTCCACTCGTTCCTGCGAAGCTGTATATCAAGCATCGTGTTAGTTACGTTCTATGATATTGGCTCCTTCCAAATAAGATGCCTGAAGTGGCCTGCCCCTTGGCGAGGTAATGCGTGAGACCAATCTGACTTACCCACCGCCCACTGTGATGTTTGGTAGCTCCATGACAACTTTTGGCAACAGCCCTTGAGCAAGTGTGGCTTCTACTAGCTTGTCCATGGGCACGTTGGGCTCAACAAGGACTGTTCTTTCCGCCTTATTGAACATCAGAACGTGGCTGAGCGAGCTGACATCGATGATCTGATTACGCTGGCGAGGCGAGTGGCGTGTCGACAATGTTGAGCCATGATATATCCGGAACGGTGTCTTCGATGCGCTGAACTGCTTGACTTGCGACGCAAGTGTCGCGACTGTTGCCTTATGCTCTTCCATCTCTTGCAAATGCTAGCGATGACGATGAGGGATATTGGGAGATAAGGGCAGCAAGGGAGGCGAAGATGGGAATGAGGATGAGGAGCATATGTTGACTTGGTGTCGTTGATGTCTCGAATAAGCGCGCAGGGCTGAGCGTACTCCACACTCCGAGCTATCGAACTCTCCTTCCGTCTGACTGCGGAAGCTCGGCTGCATGTCAATGCGTATTCAAGCGTATTGCTTTTGTTGAAGCGCAATGGACACACGTTGCGTCTACGACTCGTGCTAGACCGCCATTTCCTTCACTCCGTCGCTGCTGAACGAGCGTTGATATACATCCTCATCAGCTTCGTTTGACGCGTTTCGACGCGTTTGCGTACTTCGACAGAGCTGTCCTTGCCGGAAGATCCGGAGCAAAAGCCCCGCTAAAATTGGTGACGTATGCCGACGAGACTCACAGTCTCAACTCGCGTCGCCGAGCATTGAGAGCGAAAGGGAGGTGACGGGTTAGACACAGGTTACAGAAGTAAACGTCAAGCTGAGGAAAGCTTGAGCAGCTTCAGTAATCGCACGACTTGCATCCCCGCATTCACCTCACAGCAAGTACGACCCTCTAGCGCGAACGAGCCACCAATACTAGCCACCAGACACGCCACCGAAAAGTGCAAAGTATCAGACACAAAATCAATTGCATTACCGTTAACAGGAGTTGGATCACTACAGGGACGCAAGTTCAAAATGGGCGGTAGAATCATGCCCGACTGCGTAGCCCACGACCGCCGCGTCTCAACCCTCCAGTCCCGCATCGCCCACTTCCATAGCACCTCAACACCCTTCCGAATCTACCACGGCAGCACAAATAGCACGCGACATGCCTCCTTCGACCCCTTTGCCATTATCGACGTCTCGTCCTTCAACAACATCCTCTCCATTAACGCCTCTACCCAAACTGCAATTGTTGAGCCAAACGTACCCATGGACGCCCTCGTCGCTGCGACAACAGCTCAAGGGTTCCTGCCGCCGGTCGTTATGGAGTTCCCTGGCATCACTGTTGGAGGAGGCTTCGTCGGGACTGCGGGTGAGAGTAGTAGCTTCAAGTATGGGTTCTTCGATCGGACGGTTGTAAGAGCAGAGGTCGTGCTTGCTGATGGGACGCTTGTGAAATGCTCGGCGACGGAACATGCTGAGCTTTTCGACGGGTTGAGAGGGAGCTTTGGGACGTTGGGCGTGTTGACGCTGGTGGAAGTCATGCTTGTGCCCCTGAAGAGCTGGGTGGAGGTCACATATTATCCCACCGCGTCCAGTGCAGAGGCGATGGATGTGCTGCAGAAGGAGACTAGGAAAGGCGAGAACGACTATGTGGATGGCGTGCTCTTCTCGAAGGACTCGGGGGTTATCATGTCTGGTCGTCTGGTGTCCGAACCATCTTCCCCACGGATACCTGTTTGTCGCTTCTCACGGCCTTGGGACGAGTGGTTCTGGATACACGCTCGCAGTCTCACCTCATCAGACAAGGCCACCACGGAGCTCGTGCCCATTGGAGACTATCTCTTCCGGTACGATCGCGGCGCTTTCTGGATGGGGATGTACGCGTACCACCACTTCTTCGTACCTTTCTGGTACATTTTTCGCGTACTTCTGGACTACTTTATGCACACAAGGATCATGTATCATGCGTTGCACGCATCAGGATACACAGATCGGTACATAATCCAAGACATTGCATTCCCAGCTGCGAGCGCAAAGGCATTCGTCGATTATCTGGATGAGAAGTTCGGGATCTACCCGCTGTGGTTGTGTCCATTGCGCAAGGATGGCCGAGTGTCGATGGGCCATCCAAGACAGTTCGATGGGCCTGTAGGCGGGCAAGAGCAAACCGGACGGACATACCAGGGCGAGTACATCAATGTCGGGGTCTGGGGTCCGTATCCGTCTTCTGAGGTCGAGTACATTCGGGCAAATCGCGAGTTGGAGAGGAAAACCAGGGAGCTCGGTGGGCTGAAGTGGTTGTACTCGAGAGTATTTTACACAGAAGATGAGTGGTGTGAATTGTACGACAAAGAGAAGGACGAAGCGCTGAGAATGAAGTTTGGAGCAACTGGACTGCCTTCGATCTGGGAGAAAGTGAGAGATCGAGGCAAGAAGAAAGAGGAACATGGGACTGGTCTCAAGGGGTTGCTGAAGAGAATGATCAAGAGCAGTGCGTTGCTGAGTGGGTTCTATGGGATCTACAAGGCGGTGCGAGGGGGTGACTATATGTTGAAGAAGAAGAGCAGTTAGTCGTACGTAGCAATACTACCCTGTTAGCGACCTCGACGGGGCTGTGTGAGTGCAGTGTTGAGATAACCTCAATCGACATCGAGTTCTTGTAAGATGTCAGGAATTACCCTGGCAGGTCCTGGATTGGATTTGGTCGGAGAATAGCAGCAGCACAAAGGCCCACTGTTGGTGCGCAGTCGCTCCACCTTGCTCATATCGATACTCAGCTGTCTTTGCACAGTGATACAAAAGGAGAGTCAACCATGCGTATGACTGATGCGCGGGATCATACGCGTGCTTGTGTTACTTCTGTGACACGTGGGAGAGCGAGGGCACGCATCCTGGTCGGCTGAAAGGAACAGTGTGATTTGGAGAGTTTGCTTAAAGCGCAACCGCAAGTGCCAATACCTGAGTTTTGTGTTGGGCGAACGCACATGGGTGTAAATTGCTGTTGGCGCATGTCAGCATCAACGGCGGTTTCCAGTTCAAACTATCGATTGCGAGTGTAAAGCAGCTCATCATGCAAATTGCACAAGCTAGACAGCAAACTCGGGATTGAAGCCGATAAGATAGGTCTCACTGCGCGAAGATGTTGTGGCTGGTGTGGAAGCTGAAGCCAGACCAATCAGCAAAATGCAAAATGCAGATGTGGGTCGGCGTTCAAGCCTCCCGAGATCGTTCACCTGACTTTCTCGCGGCTCCCCTTCAGCCCTCTCATCTCTGCGACTCCTTTATCATCTCTGCAGCCCAAGTTGCACATCATTGCGGCAGATCGACTGCTTCTCTCTCAGCTTTGACGAGTTGAGAAAGTCGTTGCCACCGCTGAGCAGATGATGACGTCCACGGCAGTCATAGTTTCCGAGAGCCTCGTCGATTCCAAATATCAACCCCACGGTTCAGTCCATCAAGAACGGAGATCTATCGAAAGGACCCCTCAACGTGGAAAGCGTGCGCGCTTTGTTGTCTCTCACAAGTGTCAAAGTCCAGCTGGCAGCTGCCGTACCCAGTAGTAGCGCAGCGTTGTCTCTGACAGGGAACTCTATCCCGCCATGCAGCAAGCTGTGCGCCCTGCAGTAACAGCAACAGCACTCCACTCTTGATGTCCCTAAAAGGCAACATCACGATAACTGCATCTGCAAGGCGTACTGAAGCGCCAATGAACGACAAGACAGGCATGACGCAGCATCCATCATCCTCCTGCAGTGACAAGGAACACGACCAAGGCTTGACCACACCTTTTCATTATCTCAGGTGGGTGCCTTGTTTTGCTGTACGCCAAAACACCACATCACGATGTTCCTGGAGGTAGTCTGGTAACTATTTGTGCTGGGGTATGGCCAACGTACGCTAAACACAAACTTTGGAACCAGCTGCATCACCATAGCTCCCAAAGCTATCCAAAGTGGGCGATTGCGGCTGCACTGGACCGGGTGAACGATGTTACGCTTCGAGCCGCAACAATTCCAGTTGGGTTTGGATTCCAAATGGCGCTTTCACCAGCCTCAGAAGCAGCGGATTCATGGTGGACACGCCTTGACCGTGCGTACGAGTCGCCTTCGGGCCCAAGTTGGGGTGTTATCTCACCTAACTGCAGCTGCTTTCACTATGGGTACCTGACTACTATATATATAATGGCACGCCGCTGATGACAGTACTGTTCGATCAACCCGTTGTTGAAGGCCTGTTCTGTCCACTCTTCGTCTGTTAACCCAATTCCACTAAACCAGTATACACAATGGCACCTACCCTGAAGGCGCTTGCTACTTCGCTCTTTGCTGGCTACGCTGCCGCAAGGCAGTGCCAGACTCTCAGCATCCCCGTTGACATTTCCTCCCGACAGGGTGTGTTTAAGAAGGTTCCCGTTGAGACCAACCTCGATGCCAGCGCGTTCGCGACCCGCTTCAACGAGTTTCAGTACAACTACACCGCCGAGCTCTTCACCGGCTTCCAGACTCTCCAGAAGAGCATCAAGATCTCTGCGCAGTACTGCACACCCGATGGCGGTAGCAATGGCATTGTCCAGGTTCTGTCCCATGGAATTGGATTTGACAAGACGTACGTTCATCATGAACCTCACACAGCATGTTTCAATGTGACTAACGATATTCAGCTATTGGGACCTGTCATACGACGACTACAAGTACAGCTACGTCAACGTAGCTACTGCTTCCGGTTATAGCACGCTTGCCATTGACCGTTTCGGTATTGGCAATTCCACCCACGGCGACCCTTTCAACGAAATCCAGGCCCAGGCTGAGGTCGAGGCCCTCAACGAGGTCACCAAGAAGCTCCGTGTTGGTTCCATCTCTGAAATCAGCTGCTCGTACGAGAAGGTCGTCCACGTTGGCCACTCCTTCGGCTCCGTCCAGACTTTCTGGCTCTCTGCTCTGTACCCCAACAACACCAACGGTGTTGTCCTTACAGGTTACTCGAATGCTGCTGAGTTCTTCCCCTACATCGTCGCTGGCTGGAACCTCCACAGCGCTCGCCTGAACCAGCCCTTCCGCTTTGGTAATGCATCTGCCACTGGCGTCCAGGCTCTTGCCCAGCAGTATGGTGTTCAGGGTGACATTGTCCCCGGTCTGACTGCCATCCTCAACAAGATTGGCGTAGATGTTGACACCGAAGAGGTCCGGCAGTACGTCGCCTCTACCGAGATCAACGATCTCATCAATGGCTACAACCACACCATCTTTCAGTACAACTACCCCTCTGGTTACTTCGCGCACTCTGCCCTCACTGCCCTTCAGTACGCCTTCCTCTTCCCTGATCAGTTTGATGTTGGTCTCGCTGTCGAGAGTGAGAAGACCAAGCAGCCCGTCACTGCTGGTGAGATCATGACTATCGGCAACGCACCCAAGGTGTCACAGTTCACTGGACCTGCCTTCGTCATCACCGGCCAGTACGACGTTCCTTTCTGCGGCGGCAACTGCTACGGTCAGGCCCAGAACATCACTGCTGCCAACATCCCCGCTGGTGTTAAGACTGCCTTCCCTGCTGCCTCCGCCTTCGAGGCATACATCCAGCCCAACACCGGTCACGGTCTCAACTTCCACTACAACGCCACCGCCGGTTACCAGATCATCCAGGACTTCCTCGGCCGCAACGGTCTCTCCACATAAGCGTGCGCGCAGTGTTGTACGTGGAAAGAAGCATATGTACTATCACATATATCATGTACTCGAATAATGCAATCACCTAATGAAAGCTACTACACAAGGACTTGTGCAATTGCATCTCTGTGACTCTGTCTGGTTTGATGAAGGTGCTCGTGACGTAATCCAAGCTATGATGACTGATTCTCGGTCAGCCAGTGCGAGGCTGTGGAGGAGCCCCACTTCTTTCGTTCCAGCAACTTCAACATCCTTCGCGCGCAATTCTCGAGCCTCATTCCAAGATTTGGCGATTCTACAGCTATTTCCATCTATCTCCACAGAGCTTGTTGATTCTACTACTATCATAGACCAAACGTGGGAAAGCGCGAGACGATGCGACTGTGGTAGCGTGCTTGCTCGGGACATAATGCGCTTGAAGAGCATTAATCATCTCTAACCAAACTGGTCTGACAGCGTTGCTCCGCTCTCGACACCTTCGACCTGCATTAGCTAATATGCAATTGTTCCCAGAATGCGATTAGACGCGGTTACCACATGCTGATGAATAAGATTGAGTTGCTTACCTGCATTGAAAGAGCCGGGGTACCCGTTAGGCTTGCATGTCAAACAGCCTCAAGCGAGAAGCTATGTCTGGGCGTCCTGGACAGCCCCACGACTTTGTGTACAGTCATGGCTTATCAAAGACCGCATTTAGTACAGTGACTCGGACTTTAGCCTTGTCCAGCCTGCCTAAGAGCTACACCAGAGCAACAGGCAGGCTACCGGACCATTGCACAACGTTTCCCCGCGATAGTCCACCAATTGGATCTCAAGAAGCTGAACCTTCTATCCTCAAGAAGTTCGTCAGATCTTCGAAATCAGTCTAAGAACCTACTCTCGCAGCTGGTGAGACTTACGATGCAATCTCCATGCATCTCTACCCAAGCAAACAATAGTAGCATCGCACGGGCAAGCCTCAACTGGGCGGATAGGCTGAGTATGTTCGGCACGATGTGGGTTCTGCAGCTTGGCCGGACTTTGGAAGCTGGAGGTAGGAAATGGATTGACGAAGAGGAAAGGTGGTGCAGTATAAAGAGAGCCTCATGCGGCTGCCAGAGTATCATCACGCCATCCTCGTATCACACCATCCTCACATCACTTCAACAGACAAGCTTCTGCCAACTCCAGTTGTTTGCATATTAACATCGAAAATGAAGTTCGGAGCTAGCATTGCATTCTTGGCTGCCAGCCTCTTGAGTGCCGTCCATGGTGATGGTATGTTACAACAACCTTCGACTACATAATAAACCAGGTCTGACAACTACCAGCTGTGCCATGGGAGCGCATCGACAAGAACAACTCGGTTCGTCTTGACATCGATCGCCATCTGCTATTACCGACCTCGAACCTAACACGTGCTTCAGCTCTTGCTCATCCTCGATCTCCAGGTCGGCCTCTACCAGCTTGCTCGTGACTGGGATGCTACTCTTTACAAGGAGAACATCATGGCTCACGCCGAGCTTGGCAAGCTGTTCGACCTGCCTGTGATCTTGACGACTTCTGCTGATACCGGCCCCAACGGTCCTCTTCCCAAGGAGATGCTCGAGATGTACCCTGACGCTCCTCTCATCCGCCGCCAGGGTGAGGTCAAGTGAGACGCCTCCCTCTTCCCTTTGTGTTCACGACTGATTATCACCTAGCGCCTGGGACAACCCCGAGTTCCGCGCCGCAGTCAAAGCCTCTGGGAAGAAGCAGATCATCGTTGCCGGCATTGTCACCGACGTCTGCACTGCTTTCCTCGCCCTGTCTCTCCGCGCCGAAGGCTACTCTGTCTTCGCCAACATCGAGGGATCTGGCACCACTACTCAACTCATCCGCGACACCGCCAACTCCCGCATGGAGCGAGCTGGTGTCCAACTTGTCAGCCTCTTCTCTATCGTCTGCGATCTCATGCGCGATTGGCGTGCGACTCCTGGTGCTGGTGAGGTTCTTCCGTTCCTTGACAAGTACCTACCCGTCTATGGTATGCTTGCTAGGGGCCATGCTGCGGCCATCGAGAACGGTACTGTCATTCCTGGTGAGGCTGGTTTGATCACCGGCCAGAACGGCACTGTTGTTATCTAAAAGCTGGATGAAGACTAAATTCGGCGAAACTGAGGTTTTGTTTTGTCCAAGCCGAGGCCAATCACGTTTGGAACAGCTAGTTGTCATTGTGACTGTTGCTGGGGGGGGGGGTGCAGTAAAATGTACAACTGGAACTATACAGTAGAACAAGCAACTTTGCGAGCGCAGAGGAAGATAGTTGACAAATGAACTGTTTACTGTATTGTTATATCTGCGACACCTGTCTGTACATTCCCTTTTTGGTATTGACACGATCTCATAGTATCTTTTGCAGCGCGTCGCAACACTCGACAGTGCTTCAATGCGCATGACCTTGCTACAAAGGTACGCATTTCTCGCAAGCTTTTCCCGGTTGATGATATGCTAATAGCCGTCTCCGCTGTCAAGGCACCCAAAATAGGGATGAAACGCAGGTTTCGAGCATTTTGATTGGCCGATGCGTTTAGAAAGCGCCGATACGCACCTCTCGTATTCGCACCGAAAGAGATGCACGTTTGATGTCGCAGATGAGCACCGACTGCAACCTTGTAACTGTAAGTGTTTAAGTATCTTGAATGTCCCTCAACCTCTACACTTTGGTTTCAGTTTCAAATCACCACGCTCTTTTACTACCGCACTCAAGACGCGACTAGGTACCGATCGCACCGCAACTAGCGACTATGCTACACCACCTCTATACGCGCAAGGATGGCTACACCGACCAACCACTATATCCATACAACCCCTCCGACACAGCGGCATACGCCTTCGTAGCTATGTTCGCCATTGCCGGGTTGCTCCACCTCGTGCTCATGTTCCCCTATCGAGCCTGGTTCCCCATCCCAATGATCATTGGCACCGCTAGTGGGTTTACCTCCAGCAACTTCATAATCTGCAGCGACTAACCCTAGTGAAAAGTGGAAGCAGGCTCCTACTACCTCCGCTCCAAATCCCACGACAACATCCACCAAATCCTGCCCTTCATCATCTCCACCCTTCTCATCATGGGCGCCGCTCCCATGCTCGCAGCCACAATCTACATGTCGCTCAAACGCATCGTCAATGCTGTCGATGCTGCACACTCTGCACCAATCAGCATGCGCTGGGTGTCGAAGCTCTTCGTGCTCTTCGATGTTGGGTGCTTCATCAGTCAGATCGCAGGAAGTGCGATGCGGGCGGACGTGAAGACTCTGAGTACCGGTACTACGCTGGTTATGGTGGGGTTGATTATACAGGTCGTGATCTTCTTCATTTGTATCGCGCTTATGGCGAGTATTCATTTTCGCTTGAACCGCAACCCGACGAACCTCTCCAACCTCCCAACGCTATCATGGCGCCGTAATGTGTGGAGTTTGTACTTCGTCAGCGGACTCTTCCTTGTCCGGAATTTCATTAGGATTCTTGAGTTCAAGCAGGGTGATTCTGGGTGGCTTCTTAGTAGTGAAGTTCCGCTGTACATCTTTGATGGAGGGTTTATGCTGGTCATCGTGGTCATGATGGCGGTTGTGCATCCTGGGAGACTAGCCAGAAAGGTGGTTAAGATGGGCAAGGAGGGTGGATTGGAGATGGGCTACAGGGACAGTGCAAAGGAGCCGTTCAGGCCTCTTGCTAGCCAGATGTAAGATGTGGATTGTTTCTTTTGTTTACAAACTTCCTTTGTCATATAGATCGGTCTCAATAGGGTTGACCAAGTAGAGAAGTAATCTAGAAGGGTATCTTCATCATATTCAGGCATCTAGTATTAGGGTTTTATCGGAACGCCCACTCCGCTGATGCCCAGATCCCAACCCCAGCACCAGTCCCACAGCTTGCTCTCCCTCAACGACCGCTCTCGTACGTGTCCTTCGGCCGGCTTGAACCACACGCAACCACACTTCGGACAGTCGCTTCTGCCGCCACGAATGTGTTGCAATAGACACCTTGCACCGAAGATGTGACCACATAAGCGAATGTGCACAGCAGGTTCGCAGTGAGCTAGATAAGAGCATGTATCACGTGTACGGCGACGACGTGCGAATACTTTGTAGTCGCACATATCTTTTGAGCAGAGCGGGCATAACTTGCTGCTATTCTTGTTGACAAGTTCGAGTATGCTACAATGCTCTAAATTGTTGGCGAGGAAGGCGGGGAGAGTCATAGGACCTGCATCGTACAGCATGTTCGGCAGACGGTGAGTATCCATAGTATCTACTGCAACAGTGCAGTGCACGGTGTAGTTTCAGACAATACGAAGCTGAAGGGAGATAGTCGTGGTTGCGATAGTGATGAGTCCAACATGTCTTGGAGTCTTTGGTGACGATATACTGTTCGCTGTCAATGACGATTCTCGCACCTGTCAATATCAAGCGAGCGTCACCATCCGCCGGCTGTCCCCTCATCTTCACAAGTTCATGACCCCCAATTACTATACCATTCAAGTCGCATTGAACCGCACTCTTTCTGATTACCAGCAGTTCAGCACCTTTTGCTATCGACATTTGTAACACCCAACAATTCTTACTTACCAACGACCATCTCAAACAACGCAAACATGCCAAACAACATTCCAGATTTCCAGATCGCGAACTTCCTCGCGACAAACACCCAACCTCTACAGCTCACTGATCTCTCTCCTGAAAACGACGCGAACATCGAGTGCACTATCTGCCACAACCCCTTTGCTGACCCGCCACAGGACTACGTGCACCCAGACCTACCTGAGGATGAAGACGAATATGCAGTACAGATCCACAACCGCGGCGAGTGCAAGCACATCTTCGGCCGTCACTGCCTAGAGCACCACATACGCGGCGGCAACCCGTGGAGCCATACTTGTCCGCTGTGTCGAACGGAGTGGTTTCCTGCGCCAAACGCGGGCAGGCGAGAAATGTTGATTGAAGTCGAACGGACGTTGAACAGTCTGGCTGCGCTAGAGTTAGATGACGAGCAAGCGAGACAGGAGCTGGGACAGGTGGAGGTCGCTTTGGAGAGGATTAGGGAGGCGTTGTATGAGTCACGGTGGATCTGAGCGCGTCTGTAGGGCTAAAGTGATGACGTAGCTTCTGACTGCTGGTTACGCATCTACCAGTTCTTATCAAGAAACTATTTCGAGTCTGAGTAAGGAGGAGTGGTTGTGGTTTTCCCATCAACCTTACACCCGTGGACCTCTCTCATCTTCCATAGTCTTAGACTCAGCTAGGACGTTAAACTAATCAATCAATCATTACACCTGTGGACGGGTGAAGCGGTCGTGCCCAGTCTAGTCCATTTCTGTCGCTAGCGTACAAAGTCCTTTCCTTCCTGCGCTCTCCGCCCGCGACGCGTATCAGAGATCATCCTCACGCTTATTGTGCATTACTGAACACTTCAAGACTGTCTGCGGCGCCTACTTCGAAGCTGTCACGAACCCTAACCTTTTATTCGCTACCTTTCCCTGGGCATAACCACAGTCGTTGCTGAGAAAACTTTTCTTACTCGCCCAAGAACTTCCTGTGAAGAAACTACGTCAAAGTCATTGGAAGCTCTAAACATTCACTCCAGATATGACAGACTTCCAGGCAGCCACAGATCGCTTCTTGAGCTGGTTCAAGTCAGCAGGTGGTGAATTCAGGGATGATCTTATTGAAATCCAAGACCTAAGGTCTCAAGGCGCAGGTCGAGGCATCGGTAGGTTTACATGATTACCTCCAAGATCAGTGAGCTGACCTGAAGAAGTGACTAAACAGGACATACCTCAAGACTGTACGCTGTTCACGATACCCAGGTCCGCCATCATCAATGTTGAGACATCAGAACTCCCAAAGAAACTGCCAAGAACTTTCGAAGCCGCATTTGAAGAAGAGGACGAAGACACTGAGCCGCTCGATCCTTGGGAGTCATTGATCTTGATAATGCTGTACGAGCATCTGCAGGGTAGTGGGTCACGTTGGAAGCCCTACTTAGATGTCCTGCCAACAACTTTTGACACGCCCATGTTCTGGACCGAACCGGAACTCAAAGAGCTGGAAGGCACCGTCTTGACGCAGGAGAAAATCGGAAAGCAAGCCAGTAACGAAAAGCTTCGCTCCCGTATCATTCCTGTTGTTCTGCAAAACTCAGCGGTCTTCTACCCTGCGGACGCTGAAGAGCTTGGAGAAGAACAATTGCTCAGTCTCGCACATCAGATGGGCAGCACTATCATGGCATATGCGTTTGATTTGGACAACGAAGAAGACGATCCAGAAGAGGATGAAGATGGCTGGGTAGTTGACAAGGATGCACAGAGGATGCTGGGCATGGTGCCTATGGCTGACATCCTAAATGCCAATGCCGACTTCAACGTTAGTTTTCTATCAATGAGCTGTACATGCATACTGACTGACTCCTCTAAGGCACATGTCAATCACGGCGTAAGTCTTGAAGTCATTAGTCTTCGTTCTGACGTAAAAGCTGGGACCGAAATCTTGAACTACTATGGGGCTATGCCTTCATCTGAAGTGCTGAGGCGCTATGGTTATGTCACGCCTGAGTACCACAGATACGATGAGGTTGAGATTCCCCGTAGCGCTGTTGCGAAAGCATTGAGCACAGCAACTGGCCTGTCACCTTCGAACCTGACTGATATGGTAAGCGAGCCTCATGATTCCTTTGCAGAGCATCGTCACTTATAGTTTCATAGGGAGTCGGGATAGGCACAGAAGAGAATGAAGAGCCCTTCATCATTGAGCGCGACTCAGGCGCACCCAACGAAGAGGGTCGTTTGGTAGACGAGGCAAAGATGAATGACTTCCCAGAGCTCGAGGAAGAATTGAAAGATGCACTAAAGATCATCAAGAAGCACAAGCCAGAGGTTGTAGCAGATAAGAGAAAGCGTGATGAGATCGCAAACGCAGTCATTGCTGAAGTGTTGACGGAGAAGCTTACAGAGTATCCTACATCAGTACGGGAGGATCGGGATTTAATGAAGAAATCTGATCTTACGAACAAACACCGAATGGCAATCGAGGTCAGGTGGGGGGAGAAAGTACTACTCGAAGAGGCCATTGCCATGCTGAAGGCAAGGACCGATGCTGCGAATACCGAGAGTGATGAACGCCCAGCGAAGAAGATAAAGAGCCAGGCATAAGATTAACCAACCCAACGAAAAGAATGAACAGGCAACATCGTGGTCTGCTCGAGTCGTCGCTCGTTCTAGACTTCCGATCGGCCATAGAAGTCTCTCAGAGTTTGCTCCACCTCCTCCAGTGTTCTCCCTACCTCGTCACTCCCATCCTCGATATCGAGCCCCTCGCGCACTCGTTGTGTGAAGCTAGCCCCTTCCTGCGCTGGGGCCGCTCGTAAGGTCTGCTGCTGATCATGCTCACCCCTCGATCTTCTGGACCTGCTACGACGTGTGTCATTTGCCGTAAGAGACATTGAGCGTGTAATTCTTTCGCTGCTTCGTTGTGCCTGCGATGGAGGGGAATGTCAAGTGTTCTGACCCGGACGAGTGCACTCGCGGAACCAGGCATCGCGACAGAGAGGACATTGTTTCTTCTAGGGCCCCGAGGATCGAAGGTGCGCTTCCAGGCGTTGCTTGCCGAATACATGACCACAGCATCGCCTCATCCCAGCAACCTCCGCCACCAGTTCTACGCGCACTGCCCACTCTCCTTCCTGGCTCCAAGAGATGAGCCATGCGATGGAGGCTCAATATATGCTTCGAAGCAGATGCTGCACTCTCGATCACTCGGCGCAAGTAGTGATAACGGCAATGGCGTAGTGAAGAGTGCGCCCTGCATCCTTGAGCGTCCTATTCCTGGAAGATGGAAAAAGAAGACGGGACATCAACTAGAGCAGAAGCACCGGGCAAGGATTAACTTGAGCATACATTCACAGCCCACCCGTGCTTCGAGATGGGTTCTATTGATCGATTATGGTCAATTGTTACCAACATGGCATGTCATGTGCTGCTGCGTGGCTGGACTATAGTATAGAAGTGGTGAACGGTGAACGGCTGTTGTGTGCCAAACGGCAGGCCTGTCATACTCAACAAGCGCCACACCTGTGCGTTGCAGCGACATCGCCGCCTCCACAGACTGTAGCCTGATAGTTGGGAACCCTTCTGTCGAAAGCGTTAAGGTTGGACTCCGATTTCCACTATCGCACGCTTCCAAGTCGCCTCGGTGTCATTCTGATAGATCCAGAACATGTCTGCCCCGCCATCGGAGATGATCTTGTTAGCCACTCGCTCACCAACGAGGGGTTGACGATGTCCTGCAAATTCTTCGCGCGATGAGCTGCCTCGGAAGCGAGATATACGTACATGTGCGCGTAGTAGGACAGACGAATCTGGTCGGAGAGCGGCAATACCTTGCTGGGATCGTTATCAAAGTGTGCCAATGACTGAGCCAGGATCCAGCCATCCTCCATAGCGAAGCCGGCACCGGACCCAAATGCACCAGATAAGGCATGGGATAAGTCGCCAAAAAGAACTATTTCATTGTTCCAGGCTGTCAGTGTGTCCAACTCAGGACCTGCGAAAGCAGCAAACTCTCACCAACCGCCCTGTGGCACTTGTGCCAGTGCCTCTTGGATCTGAGGAAGATACTCCTATGCCGAAGTCAGCGTTTGCATCTTCACGATACGTAAGCTCCTTACCGTGAAGTGCGACTCAACATGTGCGTTGTCAACTGGCACACCCTAGCTGATCTTGCTGGTGCTGTGAACAACCTGATCATGCCACGCTCTCGCAGCAATATCCCCCAAACCTTCACCGACAGGTGAAAAGTACACGTGGGTAGTGGGCGTATGCCACCAGCCTGTGATCTCAAATCTTGGGTCCAGGTCCTTCACATCTTCCCAAGCTAGCAGCGTGCGCCAGATCGTGGTACCCGTGAACTTGGTCTCATAGTCCGACCAAGCTGCGTCACGGACTACCTGCATAGCCGTCAGCCCAACTGTTTCCATTGAAGTAGGACCTACATACTGAGCGGATCTCATCGGTGCCAACTACCAAGTCGGCGATAGTTGAAGAGCCATCTTTAAAGTAGAGTTCGACACCTGCAGTACCTTGATCTACAATACGTACCAGCATCTTTGGTAACTGAATGATTCCAAGTTGGATGCGAGATAGTAACGCAGACTGCGGTTTGGTTCTTTTATGTTCGGATTGGAGCATGTTCAGACTTCGTCTTTGGCTTCTCACGGCGATGCAGCTCCTCACCTGATCGGACATCACTATATCTCAATGCCAGTACGTCATGCCGCATCATCCAGAAGAAATCAACTTACAAGTTCAGAGTTGTCCATGTTGGATGTCCGCTGTTCAAAGCATCTGCAGCACCTGGCACTTCCAAGGCCCTCTAAGAGTTCGGTCCAATGCTTATCCCGGCGCCTACTTCTCGCAAGATGCTCGCCTGCTCGTAAATCGTGACTTTGACATTCGGAATCTTGGACATTGCGATTGCTGTTGACGCTTAATGCCAAGACTCATCATAGGTCAGTTTGTTTGCATCAGGATCTAGAGCAAGAGTGTCAATCTCGAGTTGTCATCTGATCGCGCAGAAGTTCTGCGCGTCGTTGACAAAGCAGTCTAAACAGCACCACACAACATCACGGATCTTTGGATGAATCACGCGAAAGTGAATCCGCAACTAAATGGCTCTCTGGAAACAGTTTTCAAATGCAACTGCCTCGACACTCGGTCAGTAACAGTTTTCATCGACACACGATTCGAACTCTTCACAGTCATCACAGCTATGCATGGCCTTCACAAAGTCCAACCCTGCTAGGCGAGTGAGGATAATGTTAATTTCGACATCAATCGCTAGTTTCCTAATGACCTACATTAGCACACAACGCGCCATGCTGGTGAACTGTGATGTAGGCTTGACACCATGACCTACAAGCAAAGAAGTCACCACGGATGATTCTGCTGCATCCTTCCAAGGCATGTGGAAGGGGGCCTTATGCTCGGGCTTTCCTTGTCCCTTCAAGTGAAGTGCTACGCACAGCGCGCGACCACTGGCTAGTGCTTTCACAAGCAGTTCCACCTTCACTTCATCTTGCACCTGCCGCTTTAGCGAGAATGACCCCACACCTTGAAATCTCATACACCTCACGCCTGCCAAGCCACTACATCCAGCACTAACATCGTGATGCAGCAAGCAAGCACCGCATTCGACACAAATTCATCACCTCAGGCGCTTGCCGATGCAGCTCTCGCCTACCTCTCACCACCTGCTGACCAACTCGACCTACCGCCACTACCACCTGCGAAAAGCTTTGCGTCGTTTGAGGCAGAACCATCTAGTGAAATTGCGCCGTCAAATCCAGCTTCAGGCCAACGCGGCAGCTCAGATGTAGCAGGTGGCAACGAGCTGCGAATCAAAGCTGAGATTGAGACTCCAGCAACACCCCTCTCATCACTGCTCCAGTACGTTGACCATGTCCTCATGCGCGACGAGGACTGTCACAACCGTCCACCCTACGTCACACAAGCATGCGTAAGCTGCAACATGCAATGGGACAAAGCCGGCACCCGATCGATATTCCTGCCCTTGTCACCATGCAACCACTGGATCCACTATCGATGCCTTGTTTGGCTCGCCACAAGCGACGGTCCGCACAAAAACAAGTGCCCCATATGCAACAAGCAGCTCTTCGAGTGGGACGGAATCAGTGCCTTGACGCTCGCCACACGCACGAGCCTACCCATGGGCAATGAACAGACTGTCACACTTCTCTCAGTCACTTCTGACAGGACCGATTACGAACAGGAGTGCCAGCTTATCGACAACATCATCACTTGTCGCTTTTTCAAGGAGCTCGTGAAACCAAGCGGCTTCTCTGACAATTCTCCGGATCTGGTGCAATGCTTCAATGATGTGCTTAATGATCTCAGATTAATGGGTCGACCGCAGTCGAAGTGGCTGAAGTGGAGTACCACCACTGGGTCGCTTCTGTTTGGTATGTTGGTTGCGATTAAGATGAGGAGGTTCCTGGTGGAGGCCCATGGGAGGATTAGGCAGACAGAAGCATGGATTGCCTGGGAGAATGGGTGTCGGTCGCTGCAAGGGAGGATCTTGAAGGAAGTGCATAAAGAGTGAAAAGTCAAACTCTGGTCACGAGAAAATGGAAAAGGCTGAATCAAAATGTCAAGACACCGACAAAAACCTTTACCTGACGTGCACTACTACCGGAAGCTATCGAGTCCATCGTGTGGCAAGGCACACATGATCTGAACAGATTGACGTCCTCCACGGTATTTTCCTGTCGGCTACCTAGCGTTCGTTGCTCATGAGCCAACCCTGCCCCTTCATGTTCTGCTTTTTCTTTTCCAACAGACAAGATCCCAATGCTACCCACTGCGTCTCTAAAGCTCACGCTTCTGTATCTCCTTGCCCATCTCCGTCAGCATATCTCGGCACATTTTCTCATACTTAGAATGGTGGGCCTCGGCCTTTGCGTATTCCCCGAGGATCTCCTCTTGCCTTATGGATAACCTGATACAAAACTCCACGTCAGGGTGATCCTTGGGTAGGCTAGCCATCATTTCAAGCACCTCGTTCCGGTTCCTCTTGTCTTCCTCATGGCATCTAATCCAACTCTTACGGATGCTCAATGAGTGAAGATATGAATCCAGTCGGAGAATTCGGTCTTTTATTCAGTCGATAACTGCGGGATCTGCTGCAATAGGGTTGCAGCGCGACATGGTGAGGCGTCTCTAGACGTGGGTGTACGATGTTATGATCCGGGTGCCGGGATCCGACAATCGAGGTTTTGAGTTTCAAAGGATTTGTTATGCGTCTCGCATGGCCAGCTTGACCTCAGTTACTGAACTGCCTGGTCAGACCAAACTCACATTCATACTTTGATAGTACATATCCTGCTAGTGTAGGAACAAGGATTCGTCACCAGCTTCGCCTCCTGTATCGAAAGTCTTCCGTTGCAGCAAACAAAAGTTTACAGGAAGCATTTCCAGTTTCTGGGGTTGTCATTACTACTGGCGAAACGTCTGCGGCTTCCCGTGAACTACGCCTAAGACTGCATGTGTAACACCACCAGCCCCAATCTTCATTTTAGCAAGTATGTGCAGAAGCCTCCAATCTACTAGCGCGTTTGCGTAGAAGGAGATGAAGCGGAACGTAACGTTTGTTCAGGTGGTGCTATTAGAGCAGGAAAGAGCGTCTGGTGAAGGTAGGCCCACACAGCAAGAGTGAGTAGAGCGCTTGAATCAGGCACTCATCACGAGGTCAGCATAAGGAGGAAATACAAGCTTTGCATTTTCGCCAATGTTGTAATAAAAGAATAGGTTTTGCTGTCGTTCTAGACCTCTTGCGCACCATAGCCTGCTTTTATGTCTGCTATGGAGAGTCCACAGGCGTGGAATCGCTTGAAGAGGTAACATCCTCAGGTGCTGAGAGATTTATCCTGTGGCGTTTGAATGAAGGTATGTCCTCATCTTCGTCACTGGTCGGGCGCTTAAGGCTCAACTTGACACAGCCTGCACTGACCTCCGCCTCCTTGCCGAACTGTCTCAACAATGCGTCGATCTTGTTCATGTGCTCAGTAAGGTTGTCAAGCTCCTCGTGCATCCTTCGCGCGCGTTGTATCTCGTTGAGACCCATCATCTGGACTGAGTTGGAGAACGTCTTGACCATTTCTTGAAGGTATTGCCAAGCAAACCCTTCAGGGTATCTGCGCTCAAGTGCGGTAATCTGGTCTTGTATCTCTTCGATCCAAACTTCCACCGGTTTCAGCCATTGCAGAAGAAACAGGTCTTCGATCTCAAAGCCAAGATCCTCGAGGTGAACACATTCGCTAGTATAGCTTGAGATCGGCCTCGATGCAGTGGATCTCTCTGCTCGAAATTTCCAAAATAGGTCGCGGATGGTGCTGTCTAATGGCCCCAATTCGTACGCCACGTCCACCTTTCGCGCACCTGCCTGCAGCTCACTGATCGTGCAATCTCGCTCCTCATCTGTCAACATGCGTCTTTTCGGCATATCGCCTGTGGGTCGACTAGATTCGTTGCAAAGGTCGCGGACGTGGCAGCACGACAGCCCGAACTTGCTCGCCAGGTCCTCCGCCTTCGTACCCGCTCGCATTTTACTGACCACCAAGTCTCGAATCTGAGCCGTCGCGAAAGACCTCTCTTTGTCCATCATATAGGGAGTTCCGGCGTTGTATCTGTAGGCTCTGTGAGTGAAGAGCGTGAGCGATCAGGTCGATGTGCGACCGCGGTTTCAGCTGTATCGGCGTAGGCGTCGCGATGAAGATATTTTCGATGGTGAATCAATGTCTCGTCAAAGAGATATCTCTGTAAAGCTGCGAACGTTAATTGTCTGTCTGTGTAGAGGCGTTCGGATCCTTACGAGAGCCGTAAAGAATAACCAATGTCAGCAACTGAGTGGTCCGTGGTGTGATGAAACACGGTCTAATGCGAGGTAGGACGCGCTCTGCTTGCAGTGTCTGACTTGATGATATGGAAAGACCATTTTTGTGACATGAGAACGGAAATCGCGTGTCTGTGCAGAAGAAGGAGCGCAGAAGTGATCATTGTGGAAGTGACAAACGCCCAACGCCAACGCCGATGATGCCCATCACACAACTCTAGTTCCACCCGACGATGCCCTCTGCAACCGTCAAAGGGCCTTTCGTTGATCCTGTCATGACCGAGATCCTTCGGCCAATGATTCCTGCATCACCTACACCAAGGTCCAACTTTCGCGGCAGATGCATTATCGATGAATCACTTGACTCTAGTGGAAATGAGTAGAATGCTGGTGTCTGAGCTGGTGACGCAGAACCTGAAAGGTCGCCATCGCGGCTGCATGTTGGATCAGCAGGAGGATCTAGAGTCAATACACTGCACTTACTGAATGACGACCCAATGCCTCTCCTTCTGCGCATCATCGTCCCAACCTTGAAATTCCACGCTTGTGCCTGACGCAGAGAATTGATTGTGAAAGAAAAGCATCATTTCATCGGTGTTCGACCGCCGCAGGTGCTGTGTCGGCCTGAGGACAGCGATTGAGCCTCCCTGGCTGACGCGACTTGAGTTGCCATTGCACATTGTGATCAAAGGTTTAATGGTCTGTGACCAAATAGTCCGTGAACAGAAGGCTGAAGTAAGGCTGAAGTAAGGCTTGAGCGACGTTAAAGTGATGATGAGGATAATTTGGGTCGACGGGTTTGACAGATTAATATCGAGGCGCTACTTGCGCTCTTGAAGAATTGTTGGAAATCACGGACCTTTGTTGCGTGTTTGAGGGCTGAGTGCGAATGCGTCCCTTTGAGCATGTTTCAGGAGAGTACCTGATTGGTCAGTTTCCCGCACTAAAGACAATACGGTACTCCGAGCGTCAGCATGTTGCACCGGGATGCAAATGTCCGCATATAAATCAGCAATCGTAACTCTTGTCATTTTCGGATACCTGAAATGTCTAGATGGATGCCTTGAGGACCTTGAAAGCGTCTGCACGCGAACCAAGGAAGCGCTCTTCAGCAGTCTTCCAGTTCATAACATTCCAGATGTTCTGCACGTACGCAGCTTTGCCGTTCAGGTACTGTTCACCGTCAATACAACTTTCCATCGAGAGCAAATACGAAGCTTACTTGGAGGTAGTATGCATGCTCCCACATGTCGACACCAAAGATCGGAACCTCGCCCTTGCCAACCACAGGGTCCTGGTCCTTTGTTGTGACGATAGCGAGCCTCTGCTCCTTACCAGTCTCGACCTTGATCAGCCAGCCCCAACCACTGCCCTGGATGCTGAGCAATGCAGCGTTGAAAGCCTCTCTAAACTCGTCTTCGTCACCCCAGACTGCCTTGATCTGCTTCACAAGCTCTGGCGCAGCAGAGCTCTTAGCTTCAGAAGAGCTTGCCGGAGCGAGATTCTGCCAGAAGAGGGAGTGGTTGATGTGTCCACCGGCATTGAACTTGATGCCTTGCTGGAAAGCGACCTGAGATGTGATGTCCGAGGTGTGCACCGCTTCAGCTTGTGTCTTGAGAGCAGCGTTCAGGTTTGTGATGTATGTTTGGTGGTGCTTGCCATGGTGCAGCTCCATGATCTGGGCGGAGATGTGGGGTTCCAATGCCTGTAAGCTGTCAATAAACTGCAGTATGAGTATACCAGGTAAGACCGGGACCTACATCGTATGCATATGGGAGGGGAGGCAGCGTATACTGTGGTGCAGACATCTCTCCAAACTCAAACGGCTGTTGTTCTGAAGCAAGAATGTTGGTTGCAGAAAAGAGAGAGGGCAGCAAGACTGACAGAGCCGACGTGCCCCGCATCTTTGCTACGTGTCTGACGTGCTTGACGGTTTGTCAGATGTCGACTCCAACAAGGTGCTCGGTGGTGATGTCGTCCCAATCGGGTATGGTGTGGGGAAACTGCCTCAATTCCACGCGATCCTACGCAGATGCGTTGCACTCTTTACACTACACCCCGGATGTGTATCAACGAAGCCCGCAGAACGGTAGGTTCAGGAACGAGAACCTCATAAAAACGCGCTTCTTTTGGCTTCCCTTGGACCTTCGATCCGTTCGCAAAAGACGGACAGAAGAAAGCACGGCAAATGTCACGCGGGGGAATAGGAACCGAGTCGTTTTCAGCTCTGACTACAATCTGATCGAGAGCTTACTGGAAAAAACACGTCAGGTCGGGATCAACGTTGGGCGTTACGATGTTGTGGTCGCGGTGGTGGTGAGCGAAGAGACGAGGAGGTCGTCAACCGCGCCTTCTGGCCACGCGACGGTCACACTAGCGCTAAGAAACCTCTACCTTCATGGGTACGCGTTGTGCACCTGTGCCTTTGCATGGAACACGTCTTCAGAACACATCACATTGAGTAGCAACTATCGTATGTGTCGGCCTCCAGGTTTGATATGGCAGGTTGAAATTACTGGAATTTCGCTCAGCCTTCACGTACCATGGTTGCCCAAACCCTTGCACAGCCGCATCACGCTGCGCTTTCCAAGCCATGCAATAACAACATCAGCGAATAGCTAGGCTCCCCATTCAAACCCTCCTACCCCCTGCGAACGAATCCATTTTGGTCCCGATATTGGCTTGCTCAAACGTGATCGTGCCTTAGCCATGCCTTCTGTGTCCGACCGCAATGTTGTATCGCACCCAAGACGAAGAAGGTCATATATCTGGCACGCTATGAGTTCTTCCACGATCCTTGTCATGATTGCAATACACTACCTGATCTCTATGCTGACTTATGCGACTCCTGTCATCATCTGAGAATTAGGTACCTCACAGAGTGCTTGAAGATACACGAACACGGACTGCCGCTCGGATTCCTTGTGAAACCTTCCCATAGTCTTGACACCAACCGCTGTGGACTGTGTCAGATCTTGGTTCGCATGTTCGGCGAAAAATCGGCATTACGTTGCCATTTCCAATTTTCCAGTCATACATTGATTAAGGTCTAGGCTTCGCCGATGGTAGACATCAACAAGACTGCCTTACATGTTGATTTGCAGCTGTTCGAACTCATTGCCATAGCTACCTCGATCCCGTCAACAGACAATGTTTTCGACAACGAACCTCAGCGTGTGGATGATACTTGTAAAGACATGATCGCGTGAACGCATGTCATGACGATTGGGCAAGGGGGGGGGGGGGCTTCGCCTATCGACTGCATATCGGAGAAGCATGGCTGTTCGATTGGTTTCATATGAAAGCCGAGTGGAAATGGATCCTCTTGAAGTAGTTGAGCATGGCACCAATGTCCTCGAATTGGCCTACAGTAATCGTGCACAGGCTGCACGCGTCCACTCGGTGCACGCGATCACCAAAACAACAAAATATCCTCAACACCATAACTCCACCAAATGACATCCGTTTTTGATGTGCTTGAAAATGCGCGTGCAGAGAGACCTGGCGAAGAAATTGCTGATCAGCTTGGTGTGTCGCGTTTGACAGTGTCGCGCAATGACAGAGGCGTGACACTCCCCCGTGCGATCGCAGACGAAGAACGCCGCAAACTCAACCCACAACAAGAGCGTGAGCTCTGCGAGTACATAGAATCGCTCACAGCGCGTCACTTACCACCTACAAGGCAAATGGTACAAAATTTTGCTGCAGAATTCGCTCAACAACCCATCTCTGATAGCTGGGTTACTCGCTTCATTGACAAACACTCTGACAACCTCCTCTACAAATGGACCTCCACCATGGACAAACAACGTCATTATGCAGACTCCGCACAGAAGTACAACCTCTATTTTGACATCCTGTACCGCGCAATTCACGAATTTGGCATCGAGGCGCGTCATATGTACAATATGGATGAGAAGGGCTTTGCGATTGGCGTACTCAACAAGAGCAAGAGGATATTCTCAAGGTACGTGTACAAGCAACAGAAGCAACGGCAGACGCTACAGGATGGCAACAGAGAGTGGGTGACGTTATTGGCAAGCGTCTGCGCCAATGGCAGCATCTTGCCGCTGGGTCTCATATACGCTGGCAAAGCCAACACCATACAAAGCACCTGGGTGGAGGATATTGATGAAGGAAAGCACTCAGTATTTGTTACTGCAACTCCCTCTGGTTGGACAAATGATCAGGTTGGACTGGCGTGGCTGGAGCAAATATTCCAGCGCTTCGCTAAGCAGAAGATGCGCAGGGCATGGCAATTGCTCATCGTTGATGGCCACGGCTCTCATATAACAATGGCTTTTATTAAGTACTGCGATCGCCATCGAATTCTGCTGCTTGTACTTCCGCCGCACAGTACTCAAACGCTTCAGCCGCTCAACGTAGTACTATTTGCGCCGCTGGCTTCTGTTGAAGTCGTGTCTTAAGCAAAGCTTGTAGACACTATTCGATTGGTTCTCGGGGATGAGCAGAGGTACAGAAAGCCGTCAGAGGTTGGTTATCACTGAGCAAGCTCGGAGCGGCAGAGGTTTGACTGTGATAAACCGCCGTGATAATCAGGGGGTAGTCGTCTAGTCAAAGACCATGGCGACTGGTTGCAATGAGTAGTACAGAGTATACTGTCTGGCTCAAGAGCAGGTGAGATTCCAATAACAAAGTTGATTGATGAGGTCAAACACGATGCCATAAGGGCAGCATGTCTACTTGCTTATATACTTGACAGGAGGATTGATTGTACTGCTCATATCAAGTATTGTCAGTGACTTGATACTTGGTCCAATCGAGCATTGTCAACGTGACC
>NW_022985418.1:33299-35433 GCF_010093625.1 Macroventuria anomochaeta | reverse complement strand
ACACTTGGTCTCCTCTACACCCTTATCTCCAACAAGCCTGAACCATCCTTCCACCAATCCTTCCATCTCAGAGAGCAGTTGGTATCCCCAGCTGGCCCCCTCTCACATGACCGGAGGTTGTACGTCCGCTTTGGAGGCGCGTAAGGACGCTGGGGATTTGGTGCATACGGTCAGGGACAGTACGGAGCAGATCTGGATATTGTCAGGGGATCTGGAGAGGATACCGTGACAACTGAGGTCTTCAGTGCAGAGCTGGTTAAGCACACGTTCAAAGCTACAGCGGTCTTCCCACAAAACAGAGAGCTCATTGTCTCTCAATTCCGCTCAACAGCCGCTCAACAGCCGTGTACTCCGTTGCCATTTGAAGGAAGTGAGTGGCAAAAAGCTGACCGGATATTTAAGGATTTGGTGAAGGATTTGACCTCTGAAGGTGCGCAAAAGCTGTGGTGCTCGCTCCACTACATGAGCGCTCAAATTGCAGTACTCTCAACTGAGAACAAAGGACTCCGTAGTACTGTTGCCTCACTAAGTTCCTCAAAGAAGCAGCGCTATACTCTCAATTTGAAGAAGCCGAAGAAATTGAAGAGCAAAGCTACACTATACTCACCTCGCAAAGTATGCAAAGCCCGCGCCCAACACAAGCAACAACAAAGTCACAACCTTGAAGAAAAGGCTCAGAAAGCAAAGGATAAACAAGAAAAGCTCGCCAAGAAGCTCCGTGAAGAGAAGGAGAAGGAGGAGAGACGTGTTGCGCGAGAAGAGCGCATTGCAATAAACAAGCGCATCCGTGAGGAGAAAGCTGAGGCTGTCAGATGCAGAAAAGAGGAGCGCGATGCTGCAAAAGCTATACAAATATCCCAATCAAATAAGCCCAAGACCTCACAGAAGCCTTCACCAAAGCCTTGTAAGCCTGCAAAGCGTGCGCGGCGTGCTATAGGTGGTGTTGTGGAGGAGGTGCCTGCACCAGCACCCCGTACTCACACCACCCGCAGTGGCCGCGTCGCAACTTAGAAGTATTAACTAAAGGTGCCAAAATTGTCACATATGTATGTAGATACTTGGAATTAATTTTTACTATATAATTACTACTGTACATTGATGTGAAGGATCATTCTTGTGGTGTTGAGATGTAGGTTACCTTGTGCATTGACCAACGGTGTGCAGCCCATGCACAATTACCGTGTCTGTGCACTCAATGCGCCTGTTTGGTCAATGCACCGCACCAACCACCTCAGGCAGTTTACAAACATGAGGATGTAGAGCCACATACAAAAGCTATTATCACAAGTTCTTTTGGTGGGGTGTTCTATAGACCTATGCAACAATATTCTTTTATACAAAACGTGCAGGCAGAGTTGAGGTCTGGCCATGGCGGGTGGTTGTTGTGGGAACTTCCCGGGGTGGGCTTGCCAGCACAATACCCCTACAAGCAGCTACACCATGATGCCGCTTCTTCTTGGGCCTTGCTAGAGGGTTTGAAGCTTTGCGCTTGCCTAATTGGGACTGTTGTATGTCTTTTTGAGTGTTGTGAGCTTCCTTATCACGCTGTCTTTGAGCCTTGCGTTGATCAATTTCCTTCCGCTGTTGAGCGCGCTGTTGGTCACGCTCCTCCTTCTCTACTGCACGCCTTTCACGCTTCTCTCTCTCTTCTTTTTGCTTTAGAAGTCGATTGTTCTCTTGTAGCTGACGCTTAGTTGCTTTCTGGGCTTCTAGTTGGTATTGATGAGCTGCAAAAGCAGCCTCCCGGGCATCAGCTTCCCTCTTTGATGAAGGACTCCACCATCTGGCACCCCCGTGCCACTCAATATTGTGTGCATACAATGGCAGAACCTTCTTACTATCCTTTCTCCTCCTCTTCTTGCCAAGAGCCTCTAAAGCACCATCAAGCTCGTGTTGAAGTAGCTGGTTCTGCACATGGAGGTGGTGAAGGTGCTGCTCTATTGCTTGTGCCTCTTTTGTCATCCTGACATGGCTTGCAGCCAATAATAATCCACCCAGTCACACCTCATGGAACCTCATGGAACCTCATGGAACCTCATGGAACCTCATGGAACCTCATGGAACCTCATGGAACATCATGGAATCCCATGGAACATCATGGAATCCCATGGAACAACACAGAATCTTCCAATTG
>NW_022985418.1:6682-30464 GCF_010093625.1 Macroventuria anomochaeta | reverse complement strand
TCTACACCCTTATCTCCAACAAGCCTGAACCATCCTTCCACCAATCCTTCCATCTCAGAGAGCAGTTGGTATCCCCAGCTGGCCCCCTCTCACATCTTTAGAGCGTGGATCTTTCACAGCTGAGCGAAGCAATGACTTGGCTTTAAGCCATACAGGTTCTCCAGAGTTGCTTATTTGAATTGCTTGGGGTTCTGGAGTTGTAGGCTTCTGAGTTGTGAAGCGGTGGAGTATAATGTCACTGTTTTGTGGCCATATACCTGTGGCAGAGATGGACTTCAATACCAACGTTTTGGTGAAAGTTTGAGTCCATGCCTTCCAGAATAGGTTGAAGAAGTTGCTCTTTTTAATTGGGGCTTTGCCTTGAGTCTTCTGGTTTCGGATATCAAGCTCCTTTGTGTAGTTTTGAGCCAGAGGCTTGAAACAAACTACATCCAATGGCTGTAAAGTATGTGTAGCGTGTGGAGGAAATACCATGACTAGGATCTTGTGGCTATCACAGTAGTCCAAAAAGTCCTTTGTTACATGGCTCCCATGGCCATCAATGATAAGTAACCTCCACTTTCTCCAAGCTTTGGGTTGAGTATAGCGCTCAAATACCTGTTCAAGCCAGGTCAACCCTAAGTCATTGTTTGTCCATCCATTTGGAGATGTTGTGAAGTGTACAGAGTGTTGTTTTGGGTCAATATCCTTCACCCATGATGCTTGAACTGCCTGGCCAGTTGCTGCAAATACAATGCCTGGAGGAAGGACTGTACCATCAGCACAGACTGTAGCCAATAGCGTCACCCACTCGCTGTTGTTGTTGTGTTGACTCTGCTTGAACTGCTTCTTGTTGTACAGCTTCTTATCAAAGACTCTCTTGCTCCTGCCTGTGACTCCAATAGCAAAGCCCTTCTCATCCATATTGTATGTGTTTTCAGCTTCCACTTGATATTCCCCCATTTTGCGGTGCAAAAGCTCAAAGTATAAGCTGTATTTTGCACCAGAATCAGCCTTATGGCGAGCCATCTCCATGGGGGTGGTCCAGGCTGTGATGAGCGTATCTTTGTTGCGGTTGAGAAAGCGTGTAATTGTCACGGTATCCTGTCCAGATCCCCTGACAATATCCGGATCCGCTCCGTACTGTCCCTGACCGTACGCACCAAATCCCCAGCGTCCTTACACGCCTCCAAAGCGGACGTACAACCTCTGTTCACCTCTGGAGCGGGCCTGTAACCTCTGAAGCGGGAGTATTAGAATTCTGCAAGCCCTGCTCTGGGACTTGCAACCCCGATACCTATCCAACTCAGTTCCAATTATTAACTGGTAACCAAACGAACCCACACGTAAGTATATAGACTATTGCTGGTAGAGTTCTGTTTGGTACACAACGACTTGTACCTACTTAGATACCGTACTGTGAGAGGGGGCCAGCTAGGGATACCAACTGCTCTCTGAGATGGAAGGATTGGTGGAAGGATGGTTCAGGCTTGTTGGAGATAAGGGTGTAGAGGAGACCAAGTGTGGGGATACCACAAGTGGTAAAAAGGATAAGTGATAAAGAAGGGATCAAGTGTGGGAATACCACAGAGGATCAGTGAGGAGTGAGTTGAGGAAGGAATTGTTGAGGTGAATTGAAGGAGTGGATTGAGTTTTTGAATTGCAAGCATGAGTTATCTGAGCAGGAGGGCAGGCTGCCTTTATAGACAGACTGCTGGCTCCTGGAATGTTCTAGATACATTGGCATTTGTAATCATTTGTAATCATTTGTCAGCATTTGTCAGCAACTGGAAGATTCTGTGTTGTTCCATGATGTTCCATGAGGTTCCATGAGGTTCCATGATGTTCCATGAGGTTCCATGATGTTCCATGGGATTCCATGGGGTTCCATGAGGTTCCATGGGATTCCATGAGGTTCCATGAGGTTCCATGATGTTCCATGAGGTGTGACTGGGTGGATTGTTATTGGCTGCAAGCCATGTCAGGATGACACGTACGTAGTAATTGATTTAGACTCCTAGCGAGTCCTAAAGGGCCTACTCGTAGCATCTTTGTGACAGTAATCCAGCTATCACCAGGCCCATAACCAAGTATTGGGACTGCAAAATTCTTGATCATTTGCCTTGTAGGCATAAGATGTCGCTCTGTGAGTGTTCTGATGTAATCCACAAGCTCTGCTTCATTGCGTGGGTGCATGGCACGCCGATTGAGTCCTTCTTCTGCACGGGATGCATGAATGCCTTGGTCTTTCCGTGACAACGTAGATCGCCACACCCCATGTTTTTTAGCCAACTTTGTATATGAAATATCTTCATCTGAATCTGCTGCGTCTAGTTCTGCAAGGGCAGCTTCAATCGTCATGGTGGTGTTGAGTTATGGTGGGTGCAAACAGGGGATGGAATTATGGTGGGGTGCGCATTGACTGAACAGGTGCGTTGAGTGCACGGACACGGTACTGTAACGTGTTTCCCCACCAAGCGGCCACCCCTCACCAACATCGTGACTATTACAGGCTATTACAGCTATGCCACAACAGTGCGCAAGAACGTACTATAGCCTACAGTACTATTCAGAAGTGTTGCTATCATCTAGATCTACAATTTCTACAGTACAGGTTTGCGTGTTGTGGCCAGTCTTGCCACAACATCTGCAGTGCCTCTCTGTTGCGATTTGTGCCTTAAGCAAAGCTCGTAGGCACTATTTGATGGGTTCCTGGGGATGAGCAGAGGTACAGAAAGCCGTAGGGGTTGACAGTCACCTAAGCAAGGCTTGGGTGGTCAGGGGTAGACTATCCGGGCAAGGCAGTAGTAGCCTTTGTAATAGTCAAGGTAATAGCCATCTAGCCAGAGACCGTGATGACTGGTTGCAATGAGTAGTACAGAGTATACTGTCTGGCTCAAGAGCAAGTGAGATTCCAATAACAAAGTTGATTGACAAGGTTGAACACAATGCCATAAGGGCAGCGTGTCTACTTGCTATATACATGAGCAGAGGATTGCTCAGATTGCTTGGTGCTGAGTATACTGACCGTGCCAAGTATACTTCTTGCAATAGCGTCTTTGTTCAGGGCTCATTGATGATTGTATGGATGGCTGTGTCAAAGCTTGACCTCCTTAGTACGCATTCTGAACCTGTCTACCCAGTGCTTGCCTTCAGATCCTTCACCATGCTCAGCAAGTAGATCATTAGCCATTTCTTGTACCATAGTCCTTGTGGTGCCTATCCCTTGTGCATCTAGGTCAAGTATACGTGTGACTATTGCCTCCTCTTCTGTCTTGCTCAGCCTGCTTGAGTTGGGCTGTGTAACAATGTAGAGCCCCATTGCGCCAAATGGCCAAAAAGTACATCAATATCAGCAGAACTGCTGATATTGGACTCTGTATCTAATATATAGGCATAGTGCAAGGCACCTCCTTACAGGCTGACAGTTGTGTTGTGCAGGCCTTCTGTTACGTTGAGCTCACAGCGTAGTTTGGGGGATGTTAAATGCCTTAGATGCGTGTTTTGTACTGTCAGGCACAGTAGCTTTTGTAGCCTGAACAGCAAGGTATAGCGTGCCTTTGTTGTAGGCTGATTGCGTGTTGCTGTGAGGGCTTGGCTCGGTCCCACCTGAGCTACACCGACCAAAAAGGTACAGAGACCCAATAGATATGGGTACTGGGAACCGAACAGTATATACCCGTGACAGTTGCGTTGTGGTGGCATTGTTGTAATAGCCTGTAATAGTTGCAATGTTGGTGAGGGGTGGCCGCTCGGTGGGGAAACACGTTAATACTTTTCTATTCTTACAGAGATGCTTTCGCTAAGCATACATCCACAGATTATGCAGTAAGGGCAATTACCGCGAGCTTCTAGCTGTCTGCCTCCTAACACTCGCCTCCTCAACCACCTTCAGTGGCCGCTTCAGCACGACAGGCCCCTTAACAACCGGTCTCCTAATCGCACCCCTAGGACCAGTAACAGCCGCCTTCTCCTCCTTGATCTCCCTATTCGTCTGCCCCTTAATCCTCATAGCAACCTCCTCCCACACACCCGGCACCCCTGTCTTCGCCGTGAACATCTTGCCCTCCTTGACAAAGAACTTGTATCTTGGTTCGGCGGCGACTTCCAGCATTCGTCTCCATATACCCTTCTCGCGCTGTTTCTGCGCCCAGTCTTCCGTTTTCGGGATCTCAATGTTTGCGAGACGGAACTTCATAGGTGGTAAAGCGCGAAGCTCGTGGAGGAAAGCAGTGGTGTTCTTGCGAAAGGGGAAGATGCGGAGCGTTACGAATTCCAGCTTAGTGTTGGCGGTGGTGGATGCGTTGGCAGGGATGTTCAGACTGCGAGCGAAGTTCATCAGGTTATGGCGTGAGCGGCGGGCGTGCTCGGGGATCTGGAGGAAGACTTGGTGTACGAAAGGTGCGGTCACGTAGGCCATAGTTAAGGTGGGGATCGTGCCGAGAACGCCAACTGGTGTATGTCAGTTTACGAACAAAACAAGAACGTAGTTTCACGACGTCGGGCTTGTATTGAAAGAGATAGAAGGTGGCAGCCGTTAATATATGCCATATTCAAGAAGTCGGATTGTTGGGTGTTAAGGTGACCAACATGGATAGCAGGGTCAAGTATGAGATCTCGGAGTAAGTTGAAAGGACGAGGTGAGAAGGGCAAAGCCTGGGTGATAAGAAGATGTAGAACGGAAGAAATCAGGGATGAAGAGGGCAGTTCGAAATAGCGCACATGCGCAGATATGCAAAAGGTTGGAGATAGGATGGACATGAGATGAGATATTCTTACCCAGAATAGCCTGTGCTTTCCTCAGATTAGGGTCAGGTTGGTTCTCGTTATTCCATAAAGGCGGTACAGCGAAGACGAGCGTTGTTCCAAATTGCAGCAATGCCATGGCTTTCCAGAAGGACACCCATGTTGTGCGCGTGTCGCCAGCATCATAGATCAACAACCTCGACTTGTACACTATACAGCATCAGCATCAACTTCACCAACCATCTCGGATTTCTTCGTTGAGGTACTCACTCCGATCTTTCCCTACATTCTTAGCTGCTGCACGTAGGGTTGGCGAAGTGGAAAATTTCCGCAGACAACTCCTGCAGAGAAGCTGAGCTATTCTCAGCTTAGGGACCTGCTGTGCATTCCGCGCCCATGGTGCTGAGCCTTTGAAGGCAGCCGAGAGTGTTAGGAGTCGCGGCTGCATCTCAACTGATGTTTGATTGTTCTCTGACGGAGGGACGCGTGAGGAAGGAGGCTCGGCTAGACTTGCCCCTGAAGCACGCTGTCACATGATGGGTCTTGGACCCTGGAAATTGGCGTGGGGTGTGACCACGATTCAGTACTCTTGGGTGCTCGTACTTGTCATCAACATGCTCATTGCTTGGTCGGAGGCTTTTGTATGATTTCGTTTGGACGTGCGAGGGTCTGATGTGAGCCAATTGCCATCATGTTGTTCGCTTTTGTGCTGCTGTCGCTCGTTTCGTTCCTCCCCCTCGGTCTTGCCTACCATGATCTCAGCGACGATACCCTTAGGAGTCTACCCGGCCCGGGCGACGACTTTAATATCAAGACGGGAGCGCTGCTAGCACCGATCTTGCGACCCCGAGTATCTGGTACCGAAGGCAATGCGGCCGTGCGACAACACTTCATCGACTTCTTCAAGACGAATCTTCCAGAATGGCGCATCGAGCTGCACAACTCGACTTTCACTACACCAGTGAGCAAAGGGAAGGAGGTACCTTTTGTCAACCTCATTGTGACACGCGACCCGCCTGGGACCAGCGAGGGCGATGTCTCGCGCCTGGCATTGGTAGCCCACTACGACAGCAAGCTCACGCCGAAGGGCTTCATTGGCGCAACGGACAGTGCAGCGCCATGCGCCATGCTACTGCATGCTGCGCGCACACTTGACGCAGCACTAACGAAGAAATGGGCGACTGAAGCGGGCGATGATCTAGACGTGGAGCACAAGGGTGTGCAGATACTGTTGCTTGACGGCGAAGAGGCCTTCCATAGCTGGACTGACACAGACAGTCTGTATGGCGCACGGTAAGTATATGCACAAGCTGAAGATTCATCACGAGTTGCTGACTTGGTACAGTGCTCTAGCCGAAGACTGGGAAGCCTCCTTCCACACCGCCGCTTCGACGTACCGCACGCCCCTCGACTCGATGGAGCTCTTCCTTCTGCTCGATCTGCTAGGCTCCGCCGGTCCCCACGTGCCATCATACTTCAAGACCACCCACTGGGCATACAAGCACATGGCGAGTGTCGAGGATCGTTTGCGCAAGTTGAAGCTCATGAGGTCCTCGCCCAACCACCCTGAGCGCATGGCGAGGCGCGAGAACAAGAAGCCACGCGCCGAGCCCCATTTCTTGTATGAAGAGAACAAGGCCGAGAACTCCTTCATTGGCGGCTTCGTGCAGGATGATCATGTTCCCTTCATGGCTAGGGGCGTGGAGATCCTACACATCATTCCATCGCCGTTCCCACGAGTGTGGCATGAGATCGCGGACGACGGAGAGCATTTGGATATGGACACAGTAGAGGATTGGGCGAAGATAGTCACTGCATTCGCAGCAGAGTGGATGGAGTTGGAAGGCTTCTTTGACGTCAAAGCAGAGAAGCGGCGGTTAGCAGAGAAATCGGAATTGTAAGTAGCTTTCAACAATCGAACTGGCTTCGAGTTAACACTGTGCAGTGAGATACTCTAACTTACGACCATACGAAACACATCTAATGCCTGTCAAGGACGACGTTGCTACCTAACATAGCCTTGCACGCATCATTCAGCTAATGAACAGGGTCAACAAAGAAAGCCAAAAACGACTTTCGCCGTCGCGACAATATCCTTTGTAATTTGATGCCATCTACAATACCAGCTACAATGCCGAGACAAAGGGTCTCGAAACTCGATCGAGGGTCTCAGACAGCTATGTTTGTTGCACTACACCATTAAGGCTCTAGCAATCGCACGGCCACGCTTGACCTTAGACTAGCACCATCAGCTGGCATGCTATACGTTCCTAGCTTACTGGAGTGATTCTACTCAACGCAGCAGGTGGATATCGAACCTCGCAATCGATTCGAAATGGCGCCTCAGCGTCGACGAGGCAGCAAGCACGCCGTAAAGGACGAGGATCTGACTCACACAAAGTACGACGATTATAGCCACGAACAGCTGCTCGTAGCGGTCAAAGAGGCTGGCTGCTGTGTCAAGGATGACAAGAAGAGCGTTGTGGCAAGGAAGCTCGCTGATCACGATCGAAACCTGCAGAACGCAGAGCGGAGAGCGGTGCAAGAGCGAAAGGAGAAGGAGGAGAGAAGACAGCAAGAGATTAAGGACGCTGCCAAAGCGCAGAAGGATCGGCGAAAGGCAAGAGCAAAGCGCAACAAGGAAAAGGGTAGAAGGCGGGAATGTGAAGAAGATGTCAGCTCAAACTCTGAGGACACCGCTGATGCGGACGTGGAAGATAGGCATGATGCACATAAGCTCACAGTTACAGGCGGCAAGGCGCTTAGCGACGAGACCTGGGAAGACACATGCTCCGACACTACGGTCAATTCTGAGAACCCACCCATTATGCCAGACTGTAAGCGGCGGTTGTTCGAATGGTCATATATCACCATGCCACCGGTGACCGCGCCTCCGCACGCCTGTTCTAAGGACTTCTCAATGCAGCTTACTTACGCACTTCTGAAAGTCATCACGACACAAAGCTGCGAGAAGATCACACTGCTGGGGCAAAAAGATCCGGCGGGCGTCGACACAGATTACGTGCCTGTTCTTGACCCACTCACTCGCTCTGCTGCGCGGCATGGACACATGACCGGCCTCCTAGCTTATGCGACCATCGAGTGTGCTACGTCTTGGGCAGCTCGCAGTATCGTTCAGGGCTGGAATGGGCGCATGTACTTCTCTCTCTCTCCTTACAATGATGCTAAGGATATGCGGCTCGACGCTGTGTATCGCAAACGGTACAACGAACAGTCGAAGCTTCTGCACACAACACCAGGGATCACAGATCTCCAAATCGACCGCAAGTGCAGATTTTCTCAACGACTGGCTAACAAGCGCAAAGCAGTTCTCGAAGTGTATGAGGCGTGCAAGTGGAGGCCACTGGCTGTAAGCTACATGCCGGCCTACCTTGATTGGGAGAAAGGCATTGATTTTGCTTCTCTCGAGGATTTCAACAAGCCGATCGACAACTTGTACTACGTCCGTGATCCTGGCTGTGATCTCCCGCACTACTATTTTTGGGCCAGGAAGAGCGAGTGGACTGACTCTACGACTTTAAATCCAAGCTGGAGCCCTGAGGCGTTCAAGCAGCAAGGTACTGTCGGTAAAGCAGTGGATGCATACACACGGATGGCACCAACACAACTCAGAGTCAAGAAGCTCACACCGGTGCCTCCACTTCGCTACGACTTGCCCAATTCCTCAGATCCTGTTACCTTACCTTCAAACATCGAGCGCGACATTTACACGCACGGTCTATCCGCGACTCTCACAAAATACAAAGCCTTTGCTACCTCGGTTGACAAAGGAGAAGCATGGGCCGTCTTCACACGAAAACTGCCAGTGCTGTAATCTAGCGGTGAACTGCCCAGTGCACCGCCAGTCACACCAGCAATGGGTATGTGTGTAGTAGAGAAAATCGCTGCGCTGATGTGTGGGTGCGAGGTTCTGCCTTGTACTGGCGCAGAGAGCTGGACGAGGGACGACGATGCGCTCTGGGGTGTCGTTACCCGTGTAGACGATGAAGATGTTGGGATGTGTGAAGATGATGCCGCCGAAGAACGACAGGACCTTCCTCGCTCGTCGTCAGGTAGCAAGGATGAAGTTGAAGATAGAGTGCAAGCTCTCCACCGCCGCGATAATATGGACATCATGATGCACCCAAAAGAGAAGCGCGTATGGGCCTGGCTTGACAACATCAGCTCCATGTACTCGCCGCGTATAGTACTGCCCTCTCCAATCGCCACTTCATCGAAGACTGAAATAAATGGCGGACCCATCTCCCCACTGGATATAAACAACACTGCCATGAGGCCCATCTGTCCGTTCTGCAACACAGACTGGCAAACCATGAAGGACTTCGAGAAGGCAGAGCATATGCTGTCCCATTCGCACATGGAGCTCAAACACGCCACTACAGCGGCGTCAAGGATTGATGCTATGGGGGTTGGTGTCAAGCGGAGGCACAGTTTCTTGAGTGTAAGGACATTGCGGAGTTATCATGTTAATCAGGGGAAGGGGAAGATGATGTTAAAGGCAGATTCGGCTGCTTCCCTGCTTGAGCACTGGACGAATTTCGGGGGAGAGGATAGTCCATTTACGGGGGAGTATAGGAGGGCGAAACAGGGAAGGGCGCTAGAGAGGAGGGGGAGTGCGGTTTGGGATCAAGATGGGGAAGAGGAGGATGTGAGAGAGTGGTTTGGTGATGACGAGGAAGAGGACAAGAGGCTGGGATCGAGGACGAAACGAGTCTCTCAAGCCGGTGGGGAAAGACATCGTTTCGTTTGAAAAGTGATGCGTTCGCCGGCAGGTAACGCGTGGGTGTTGGGTCGGTAGGGGCAATACAATCGTTTGCGAAATGTACGACCCGCCTGAATTTTGGCACAGTCGCTGTATGTACCACAGTATAGCATGCAGGGCACATACGTGAGTGGTTAATTGTCTTGGTTCCCTAAAGTATCCTACGTTCTGCCTTGCGTCCTGTCACCCAGACTGTCACCCATCCTATCAACCAGCCTTAGCTAGCCACTCAGAAGCTCTCGCCCACCTGTGACGTATGCTTGGTGATATTGAGCCAAAATCCAGGGGGTTTCGTACATTTCGCAAGGCGCCGATAATGGTTGTAGACTGTGGCGATCAAATGAGGATGCAAAACAGACTCCTTGAAGGAGAGCTGCGGACATAGTTTAGAGTGGAGTTCGACGGTTGACGAAGAGGTGGAGTTCAAGTCTTGCGACGATGAGTCACCGATGTGAGTCACCAGTTAACAGTTAAGATGGCTCGATTTCAGTCGATCGCTTTGGTTTGATTGTCTGTTGTTGTAAGTAAGTAATCCTGGGCCGATAACACCGATCTCCTCAAGATCGTTCGAAATGAGAGTGGATGCGAAGTCAAAACTGGCCAAAGTGATCATGGCAGAAACAACTGAGAGGTGAAATGTAGAAGTCAGTTCTACGTCCTTGGGAGGAAGAGAAAACCTCGGTATGGCCAGCCTGGCATGAAAGCCATTCAGTTCGATACAAAAGCAGATGATATCCCTTACCAAGCATCCAGAAACCTAATGAACTCGGAATGCGCTGCTCTGGCTGACCGTTGTCTCTTGGAACTACGAAATTAACAGTGTCCCAAACAAGATAAATGCTCCAAACCTCACTTGACCTCGTTAGACCACATCGAAATGAACATCGAAAGGCCGTGGCTACAGACCGTCTGCATCAAGATACATTGTGCTCCACCACAAGTACGGTCCATCTAGTCGACAAGAACACAGCAGCCTCGCAAAAGTAATTTTGATGGCCTCCAGTCTCGAACAAAGCTGGGCCTATGGAACTCAGCTGTACCTAGCCGGAGGCTGTAAGCCACATGGCGCTGTCGATGCTATGCTAGCGGAAACGTAGATGCCTGAAAGCTTAACAGGTCAGTGAGGGTTGTTTAAAAAATTACTTCCCGCAAACGTGGAAATGATCTCCGATATTGAGCAAGACGCAGCTCAGAGCTGAGTGCTATCAACAAACTGTCGGCCTTTGAGAATGAAAGAATCTCCACCTGCGCCAGGATCTGTTTTCTCCCACAACCTGTAGCGGGAATCGGTGAGTTCTCCGGGATGCTGCTGATGTACGCCTTGCAGAAGATGATGGGTCTCAGTCATCAAAGCTCTCTCCAAGCGAGATGCAACCATAGGAGGTGTGATCCCAACGGGGCTTATTGAATAGCTGGATATACTTCCGTCTTGCGTCTGTGGACCTTCTCGAACACCCCTAGTACCGAGCACTTGTCCCGGCACTTCCACACTCACCTCTGGTACACTTGCGGTACTCTCCAAGATGCAGCCTCGCCCACATCTCACCTCCCCAGGGCTTGACCACGCCTCTTGTCATTGCCCTCACCACCGCATTGTTCCCAAACAAATCCAACCGTATGGAAAGCGCCATGAGACCAGACCTGACTGCCGGAGATCACGATGGCGCCAGCCAATAGGATGCGCCGCGTTCAGCCTGATCTTGGTACGCTACCGCAGTGCTACCGCACGCCACCGTGCGCGCCGCTGGCCGGTGCGGTAAGTGACGTGCGGCTCTTCCAAATCACAGATACGCAGAGTCAGGTAGGTTTCGGGAAGTAGTGTCGCAAGTTCGCACGGTGTTGAGCGATGCAAAGGTGAGAGAACAAAGGCTTTGTTCGCGGGTGAAGGAACAGAACGCAACACCTGAACATCGACTTTGGCAGATTCGAAGACACGATATTATCGATTTGACACGATATTATCGAATCAATAGTTGAGTAAACATGGGCATCTTAGCGGCAGTTAAATGCATCCCAACGCTCTGTCACCTCACCTGTGTTCAACAGCCGAAACCCTCGCACGTTGGGTCTTCAAATCCTGGCACCCTGGCCGCTGTGTCCTCAAAGCAGACGAAACCCCGTCCCCACTTGCTCTTCTCCACGAGTCGCGTCCACTTCATTCCCAGACAGCCCAGACAGGGCTGTGGAAGCGTGCAACCGACGTTCAGTGCTTGGGAAGCGCGGGTCCGTGTGAGCGCACGTTCTGTGGTGCAGGCTCGTCAGAAATACCGATTTGAGGGCGTCCCCGGCTGTGCCTGAATGTCAGGTTCGCTGCGCCGTGATCAGCCGGGCCCTTGCACGCCCAAAAAGCGTGGGATGATCGCTACTATTCCTCCGAAGCAGTCGGGACGGCGAGGTCAGCCACTCATCCGTTACCATTGTATTGCTGGGGTGCGATTGCGTGTTCTCGTTCCTGAATCCTGAGGCTCCGCTGCGTTCCGCGAATGGATGCAGGATTCAGGATGTCGAAGTTAAACGCGCGTATGAAGTCGAAACGGCTATCTAGCCTCTATGACTCATACAGGGACATCGTGGGACACGACGCGGAGACTGCACGCGGGAGAAACATGCCGGCAGTTGATGTAGGATTGATGGGTGTTTCGATGGGCGATGCAATTGCTGTCCCTCGAGAGTTCAACTTCCGATAGTCCTTGTTGATACATGCGCAGCCAATCGGTAATGTACAGTTGCAAGTTAGCAAAGTATCCTTCTGCGAACTTTGTTGTGGTATTTCTTGTGCCTCATGACCGGTAGGTGTTGTCCTCTGCGGGTTGCTTGCAAACTGCAATTGATGTTCGTTATTTGACACATGTCGGCACGCCTGAATTGCTTGCATTAAGTGCTTGCATGTGCCCTCCACATGTCAGGCCGCATCAGGTAGGTGGGCTGTTGAGCGCAATTTACTACTTCAATATTGCGTCTGAATCTGGACGTTCGATCTGTAGCGGTGTGTATGATATATACCAGGTTTTGAATAGCGATAGACGTCGCTTGTTCCTGATACAGGTCAGTGTGAGGAGAGGGAGGTAGTGATGCATGCGTGAGTGATGTTCCCAGATCTGAGGAGTGGATGATGCTGGGGCGATGCGCTCACACGGAGCTGGCAGATTGGGTCGAGGCTTGAAGTGATTGAACATTAAGTATGGGGTATATTTGTGTCGTAATCGTAAAACAGCATTAAATTATGTGAAGCCCTGCCCTCGGGAAGCTATCGACGCTCTCTCCTCGTCGACCCAGAAAGTTCTCGAAACCATAATGTGCATCTGGTCTTCGCTGCTATTTCTCGAGCTCTTGAGCCTCAAACTCCTCTCACTTTCATTGTCAGCCCTCACTTGGCTCTTTGTCATGCTCTGAGGTCCATTGCCATTGAACCAGTTCGGTGACTTGGGGAAGCTCGAATCCTTTGCAAGAGAGTCGTCTGATATTCGTGTTTCTTTAACGTTGGACAAATTGTACATGTCGAGGTCGTTCTTGCTTCCTTTGCGTCTGCTGCTGAGCATCTGACTGGCGGGTGGGGTCTGTAGGCCGTAGTTTGAAGGTCGTGGTTGAGTAGGGCGCGTCGAGAGACCGAGTTGGTGCATAACAAGAGAAAAGAGAGGACGAAGAGTTGCAAGACTACCAGCGGTAATGGCGAGGCCTTGTTCGACCGTAGACCAGATGGCGATATCGAGTGTATCCCCTTGTTAACGTTAGCAACAACGCCGCGTGATAAGACATTGAGTTACTTACAAAGAAAGTCAGGCGAGTTGAGCTTTGGAAGGAAAGGTAGTCGTGCAATAACGGCAGCGCTGGCAACGCAGCCCATGGTAAGGAGTGGAATTAGGGCAATCTTTGTCCTCCTCTTCAGCTGAAGGTTCCAAACTAGAAAAGCTGGGAGCAAAGCAAAAGTGAAATCGGCAATGATGCTGAAGATACTGTAAACGAAACCGAGAGCAATGATGACGGTGTTGTTGATGCAAGTTCCATCCTCGAGGCTCTTCGCCCAGAAATACCTGATGGGGTGACACTGAAAGAGTGTGACGAAGAAGAAAGCCGTGCAGGCGAAGGTTGAGACGAACATGGCGGCGTAGATGATCCAGGTGTGAATACGTTTGACAGAGATGCGTAGCAGGAAGCAACCGATAGAGATCTTGGACAAGATCATAGAGCAGCAGTAGAAGAGGTAGCAGTAGAACCAGCACTTTCGCGCCTTCTCGACCTGCCAGTCCTCAAGATCCCGGTGATGGCGGCCAGTACCGTAGTATGCTCCTATTGTCGAGGAAACAATGTATCCGATGAAGAAAAGCTGTGTATGGTTAGCGACTGCGAACATAGAATCAGCCCAGGACTACTCACTGTTGAGGCAACCATGAGCCAGTCATCGACACCAAACGCTTTTACCATCTTCACTCGAACGATACATCGTAACGCGTTCGCAATGATAGCCGTAGCCACGAAAGCAATGTTCACTCCGATAAGTTCGGGTCCACGGTCAGGGATCGCCATGATGTAGTCTGGTGGAGGTTGCCTTTCGCATGGACCTTGAAGAAGAGGAGAACCCCAGAGCCAGACCTGTTTACCAAAAGGGTCAGGTCGATTCTATATCTTGACAGAGGTGGACCTCGACCGCGGCCCTCTGCGACTTGCCACGTTAAGTGGATCCATCAATGGTTCTGAACATGTAGGACCCGGCCGTTTCAGGGAGTAATATCTACCCCAAAAAGGGTCTCTTCCGCGCATCCTTACTGACGAGCCTGGGAGCCAGTCTTTAGGACATGGCTGTTGCTGGGTTCCCAGAAGCTATGGCACTATTGCAGTTGCATAAACCTAGGATATCCCGTTGCTGACGTTCACTGCTCAGCGGAGGCCATTCACGACCTCCGGAGTCACGGACGGCGACATTCTTAGTGGCCGAGGTACCTTCTAGCAGGTATTCTAGCTGCAAGGCACACGGCAGGGCAAATGCAGGCAAGATGCAGGCCGACTCACAGAACCAAACTTAAATCTAACCAGCCGCGGAAAGAACGGTCGAGCCACCCAAAATGGTAATGCGCTAGGAGGAAGGCACGGAAGCAGCTTTCAGCGGAAGTTACGGCTCCACGTGCTGACCTGACAGCTAAGTCTGAAATTCTGTACTAGCGTCCATCACCCGAGCTTTGTTCGCCTACGTTTTTTCTACTACGCTGTGAAGGCATGAATCACGCGAGCAACTGTCCCCTCTCAGATTCGCTGGTTACGCTTCCTATGTCGACTTCGCGGGAGCTTGCGTGCATGGCCAGCAGTTTCATGCCATCCAAGACTTCAGACATCTAGATCCTTGGAACGAACACCAACCTCTGCTTTGCCGCCGCCGTGCAAACTCACGCCGACGATGCCTGTACAGTATTGCTTCAATATTTCACATGAATGAGAACATTTATTCTCCGATAATCCTTCCCCTTTTGATGCGCCTCTATCGCCAGGATAGCCATAATGTACCTGCATACGGAATACAGCGAGCATGCCACGCAGGACGACGACAGCTGCGTTTTCGAGCCGGTTGCTGCAGCCAAAACCTTCTGTCAGCCACGTAGTGCACGAGCCCTGATTGGCCTGACGTACCAAAATCGATCGTGAGACTAGGCGACCTACGAAGTTTGCGAAGACGCTAGTACGTCTCCCGGCTACATGAGGCAGCGGCTCTACCGCTATTACAAGGCCGCCTTTGTTAAGGTTGTTCCAGCACGCGGACCGCCGCACCTGAATGCTTCAGTATTTGTGTGAGCTACGCACGCTCAACCAATGTTTCGTGATTCAGGTTTCGCTCTACGGCAATTGTTTGGAGCTTATGGATGAGGCACGTCTCTTAAATAACGTCACGGAGCTTCCGAACTTGTCCGTAAAGCGTCATGTTCGATCTATCAAAGCGCGAAGTTGAGTTTTGCAGGCTGCTCGACGCTGTCACGAACAAAGAGGTGGAGCTTTGTCCTGAGTCGGCCGAGCATTCGCCAAAACCTTGTGGTATAGATGACGACGAACATGATCATCTTGTGTGGAGCGAAGATACGATCAGTGGAGTGCGCGATACTGTGAGGACCAGCAGTTCCCATCGATAATCGACTCGTACCAGAGATCGACTGGCTGTCGATTCTCTGTGACAAAACGAATGTACGATCCGCGATACGTCTCTACGACAACTTCGTTCCGCAGATATGTATCTATGCGCTCATAATTCAGCATTTTGAGTGAATTGCAAATCATGGTTGACGCTGCATAGATCAAATCCCTGCTTAAGGTTTATGCCGTCCCGTCTGCCACAATTGAAGGAGTTTAGAGCTTCCTCCGTTCCCCAAGAAGACAGAATCCAGTTCCCTGCAGCATGCCCGGGCAAACTCTCCGCATACTTTGGCGTTGCGCAGCTAAATGCTTATTTGTAACCTCGTCCTTGTTCACCAGGATGGACATTTAGATGCCCGCAAGGATGAGTACATCTCAACTGTTTCGACATGAACTCTACACCACCTCACTTCTAGAGACTGGCTTTTGCAGCAAACCTGTTTTTGACTATACTTAGCCCTCACTTCTTACACTAGAATCACTCGGCACACGACAATTGTGGAAGACGATATGCACGATGATATGTTTCCGACCGTTGTATTTCATACGAGGTCAAGCCACGCCGATCACGGTTTGCTATCACGAGCTTTGATGCGACACTTGATTATCGACATTGTCTGCAGAAGTCCCATGTCGCATCACAATATTCCCTCTTCCGTTTTTATCAAGATAGGTTCCGCAACCTGGAAAGAGTAACCACTTCGACACTGACACAGTTCCGGCAACATCCGCTCTTCAGGTCTCCAAACTGGCGAGTACAATCAACACAACGCAGGTTCAGGAGCTTCCACTGCTCTGGCAGCTCATATGTCGATCGCTGTATTGGTTCTCTATGTCCCGGATTCTCAGTCTTCTGTCTGCATTCGATTCTTGGAGAATTGCCCAGACGCTTTACCTGCATACCAGCACAACGCTCCGGCCCATGCTGCACTCAGCAATCAGACTGCAACCAGTCAAGTCGGTCGTTCTTCGCAGCAGGTCGCGCGTATCGCGATCCGAATCCTTTAAGAAACCCCTTAATCGGGAGGAGAGGTTCACAATGTTGGCAGACGTCAAGATCAGGTTATGCTGCAACTTCCTCGTCAAGCAGCAGTACCTGTAAGTATCTGCTACTTGCAGGACTATTGTCTACCGGGTTTGTACGACATGGCAACTGCATGCGACCCTGATCCCCACGGATGCAGGATCCCTGCGCGTATCACATGCTACGCTTTCCACAGCTGCCCGTTCCAGCGCGTCTGGATTGCTATAGGCTCACTATCCTCCCAAGATTGAGCCAGGCGAACTGCTTGTTTGCCAACGGCTTCGGCGCCATGTTACCGGACGCTGGCATGTTTCAATGAGCTGCAGCATCTGCCGACGACTACCGAGGGACGTTTCGACCTGGACATACGATGTACATCGAGTGATCAGGCTCTGAGACCTGCAAGACTGGTTTCCGTACTTTCCATCCCTGGCAGCCAAACAAGTAGGTGAACTTGCATTTGACGATTGAAAGTAGGACCTCTTCCATTCTGCCATCTTCCTCGATCCTGGCTGCGCCAGCTACAGTCCAGCCTCACACCTGCACCTTCACTGATCACCCACAGTGTCTTACTGAATACGCTTACCTCGGTTACTTCTCTGCGCCCGCCACAGTATTCAACAAACAGATCTTCCTGAAAGCTCTGCTCACTTCACAGCCATCATCCTTAGCCATGATCATGATGGGAAGCGCAACGGCCCATGGCCCCACTTCGATCCCGCCGTGACAATCAGGTATACCTGTATGGTAACTGTGGCAATGCACCTACTGAAGCATTTGTTTTCAAGGACATGACAAGGAGCTATCGGCTCCAACGGCCTACGTTCCTGATGAACCGAATGAGTAGACATCTGCACCTGATCCCCATGTGAACAGATTAAACTGGGGTTCAGCAAACTCGCCAGAGTTCAGAGACGTGATGCCAAATGCTTTCAGTGAGATACTTTCGAAGTACCACCACTCAGGCTGATCACTTGGACACAATAGAGTTAGGTAGGCTTGACCCCAGACACAACATTCACCACAAACTTATGCCAGAGACGATCTGAAATCCCACACTGGTATTGTCTGCTAATCTACCAGGTTGAGTTCCGTTAATTCTTCTTCCAGCCTTGGATGAAATCTCTACCGATCACCGATCAAGGGCACACACTCCGCTTCAAGCCTCGGAGCCTTTCCACCATGAATACTGCAGCTCAATACTCTGCACGAACTGCATTCTCGTCGCAGCCACAACCATTGTACCCTGGGCCCTGTGCATACAGCAAGCCAGACCCGCACCGTCGATCTTCAGGCTCGGCCAGATCCTTCCGCGCGCCACATTCAGGTCGCCCTTGCTATAACACGCCTCTTCCTATGGGGGATTGATGGCATCGATGCAACTTCACGGAACAACAGGTATCGACCTCGGAGACATACAAACATCGTACGATATTGCGGCGCTCGGGACAGTGAGGCTGGCGCTCGGAGCAATGTGCTAGACGAGTGAAGAACAGGACGAAGTCATTAAAGCCACCCTCATAAAATTTGACAGCTTCACTGGTTCTCAATGGACTGAAAGCTCTGCCGTGATCAAGTTGTAGGCAGCCATCTTGTTTGCATACATACCAGCAGTCTCAACGCTTGATACCGGATGCATACTTTGCGTGGTCACTTTTTTTCTTGCTGACGGTTCAAGGCCAAAATGTCGGTATGTCGCCCTTGACATGTGGGCGCACGTGAAGACCTTTGAATTTTGCATCTGGAGACCGCCCGCCGTAGCCCCGAGCACTCCCTATCCCGTTGTTTTACATGTGGACGAGCTACGGGTGATAATATTGCAGCTCGTACGTTGCTGACAAGAGCTCTTCAGCATACATCCACTCTCTGGCAGGAACGAGTGCGCACGAAGAGGTCGACGGCGTAGAAGAAGAACTTGAACTCGGTCAATGATCAACTGATACTGATACATTGTAGCTCGACTGTACGGCTAGCAAGTGCATGTCGCTAAACGCACCGTGAGCCTCTCCATAAGTCACAACGATGGGCATTGTTCGCCGTTAATTGCAAGTAAGAGCTCTCAACATGAGCTTCTCATGTCCTAGTATGACTGACAGACAATGTGGTATACTGAGGCTCGTCTAATCCAATCCAGAAAACTGGAGGATACCATGTCCCTTCTGCTGCTTGCCCTTGTTCCTCTTCCTCTTCTTGCGCTTGCTCTGCTGCTCTTCGTCGCTGCTATCGTCCATGTCCTCATCACTGTCCTTATCCTCATCACTCTCGTGATCCCGCTTCGTCTCTCTCTCGCCCTCCTCTGCTTCCTCCTCATCGTCATCAGTGGCACCTAGTGCACCCTTCTCGCCCCAGACCTTGACTGTCTTTCCGCCACCACTGATCATCCTGCCTGTAACATCAAAGCCTAACCCGATCACTCCCTCTTGCGCCAGTTCATCGTGCTTCAGCGTTGCAATGACCTTGTTCTGCCCAATCTTGACAAAGCACAAGTCACCGTTGCCCAGGCCAACAGCTACGATCTTACCGCCTGGTCCTACACCCGCAGGTAGCAGGGCAAGCGCATCTAAGCTCTCGCCGCCTCCCTTGGAGCGGTCGACGGTGATGCGCTCGTCTTGGTCGTCCCAGACACCGCGCTCCCAGAGCGTGAGCACGCCATTTCCTCCACCAACCAGCACCTTCTCGCCCACATTCGAGCCCTTCTTTGACAGTCCAGACACGATGATGGAACTGAGCAGCTCTTCTTCCTGGTCTTCGGAGCGCACCATGACGCCTCTTCGCAGATCAGTTACGGCTAATGTGCTGCCGCCGGTTGTGACCCATTGCTTGCTGAACCCGCTTGTGCTTGCTTCTGAGGGAGGGAGGGGCGTGAGAGAGGAGATGTAGTCGTCGTGGGGACGGTGTGTGGCTTGCGGCTTGGGCGATTTCTTTGTGCCGAGGTCGCGCATATCGTAGATGTGCAGGGCGGACGAGTCGGTTGCGAGGATGAGGGACTGGGGGGAGAGGGCGTGGACGAGAGTGGGCGCGTCGATGCCGCCGTTGGCGCTGCTGAGGTCAGTATATCGTCCGGGTACTGCATCGTGACCGTGTAGGCGTACGGGTCAAGGGGGACAGCAATCTTGGCTGTGACCTGCCCAGTAGTCGAGTCCGCGACCTTCACGATGCCGTCGGTGCCAGCCGAATACAACTGCGAGCCGTCGACGCTGAAGCCAAGCGTCCTGCAGCTTCCCTTGTGTCGCCGCGTCTTCCATACTGTGTCGATGTGCCCAAATCCGCTCTCCGAAGCTAGAGTCGCCTCATGGTCGCTGTCGTCGCCGGCGCTGCCTGGCAGCCTGTAGGTCTGCACGTGCCCTGACGCGAGACCTACTGCGACAACGGGCTCTTCTGGGTGAATCGCCTGTGCGAACAGATCATAGTCGAGCGGAATGGCGCACACATTCTCGAACATATTGGCGGCGGCGGTGCAGGTGTCGTCGCCGTCAAAGAGCGCTCTGCGCCAGCTTCATCCACACATCTTTTCTGTGGAGCGAGCTTGCGCAGGCCAGGTCGAGCCGAACCATCTTGGCAGGTACCACCTCCACCACCACGGAACAACCCCACCTTGTGTCTGTGCTACAGTATATCTGCACATGCTTTCGATCACGACGTGCCGTGGACCGGGTTGCTGGTGGTTGGCCGCGTGGGTTATGGCTTCCACAGCTGCATCCTTCAGAGCCTCCCTTCCCAATCACATCCTCTTGTCAGACCACGCATCTTCACGAATATCGACAAATTTCTTCCGTCCCATCATCACCAGCACAACCGATATCTCGACCCACGGTGACCCTGAAAGACGGTGGTGATGTGGATGCGTGGTACCTCGAACGGCAGTATGTCCGGATCACGTTTCCTAGTGATTGGCTGTCAACCTCACCCATGTCCGCGGAGGGCAAGCCTTCGCCAACGGCTGTACAGACGGAGGAACAGCGTCGAATTCGAGCATGCTCATAAGAGAGCTCATGGAGCTTCCATTGTTGACATCGCCATTCTCTCCGTACAACACCACGCTCGTCGAGATGATTGCGTCATCGCTCCTCTACGGCCTTCTGGCCGCTGCCTCCATGGTCGATGCCGCTTCGCAAAAGAAGCAGATCAAGTACGAGGTCGTCACGGGTATCTTTCAACAAGACGACAACAGCACTGATCCTAGCACCTTCAACTTCATCGACTCCAACTTTGGCCTGATCAACCGCACATACCCCAGCGACCCCAAGAGTCCGGACAGCAAGTATGCTACACAATGGCAGCGCCTCAACAAGTACATCAAAAGCCTGAACAAGGAGAAGAAGACCCGTTACTCCCTGCTCTTCCTCGGTCGTCACGGCGAGGGCTTCCATAACGCCGCTGAGACATACTTCGGCACCCCAGCATGGAACTGCTACTGGTCTGAACTGGACGGCAACGGCACTGTCACCTGGGCCGACGCGAAGCTCACTCAAGACGGTATCAAGCAGGCCCAAGACGTGAACACTTTCTGGAAGCACCTGATCAACGACGAGAAGATCACTCCTCCCGAGTCGTACTACACCAGCCCTCTGTACCGCTGCCTCGACACCGCTAAGATTACTTTCTCAAACCTGACTCTGCCGAAGAAGTCACCCTTCGTGCCAACCATCAAGGAGTTCCTACGCGAGGGCATCAGCGCGCACACCTGTGACCGTCGCAGCAACAAGACGTACATCCACCAGAACTTTCCCAGCTACAAGTTCGAGAAGGGCTTTCCCGAGAACGACCCGTACTGGAAGGAGCTTATGGCCGAGCCTTCGGCTGACCAGGACATCCGTTCCAAGGCCGTGCTTGACGACATCTTCAGCAACGACGATAGCACGTACATCTCGGTTACTTCTCACTCCGGAGAGATCAGTAGCTTGCTGCGAGGTATGTGTCATAGACGACAATGGAACATGAGGACAGCAGCTAACACAACAACAGTCCTCGGCCACCGCGTCTTCAAGCTCGCTACTGGTGCTGCGATACCTGTTCTGGTCAAGCAGACCACGCTTAGTGGTGATGCGCCCGCAACGACTACTGTGCCCTGGAACTCTCAAGCTACGTGCACTGCGCCGCCGACAATTCGCGATTCGAGCTGCAATGACTGCTCGTGCTGTCTCTAGATGGACCGTATAGTACAATGTAAAGATCTCAGCCCAGCAGGTTTAATGAAGTGTTTACGTGCAGGATTTCCGCACTGAATTGTCATCCTTCTGTGTCTTTCGATACCTTTGACTAATCTATGCAAGTGGCTATCGAGACTCACACGTAGCCGATATCCGGACGCTGTAAGTACACCATTACGCAGGCGGAGTCAACACATCCACATATACTCGATAGGTCAACGTAGCCTCGAGTCTTCCTCACCTTCAACGAACCACTTGATCCAAGTCGCCTCAGCTTATTCCATCGCTTATCAACTAGCGGGTATATGGTGGCGAAACATGTGGAGAGAACTAACGTGGAATGTTTGTACAGCCGGTTCGCCGCTATTTGGAGGAAGTGACACGCAACGCGGCCCACCAGGGCAGCGATCAGGATCGTTCACAGGTGACTTGGATTGCCCTTCTCGACTCTACTCTACTGAATTTCACAGCGTCACCCTGGTCCTGGGCTAGTGTCAAAGGTCACCTCAAGAACCTCAACCTTCAGAAAGATGAAAGAGTAGAAGATATAGCAAGCGTCGTGCAAAAAGTGGACTGCCGTGCCGAACCACAAGAACCACAGGTCATATCCTCTGCCTACTCAGGCATCTCTGCGTTTACGAGGCTTCTTCAAAGACGCAAACGCATGTCTATGGGACGATGAACTTGAGGGCCCACTTCGCCTATGGGTTACCCTCAAGGAGCCGGAAAAACCTAGAAAGCGAATGCATCTCAAAAAGAGAATGGTTGGACAACCTACTAGCTGAAGAGTTCCCGTTTGCAACAGACTCAGCTGATGCATTGTCGCTGCAGCGAGAAGTGGCGAGGGCAGGCCTCCCAACCCAGGAATCCTCTGGTATGGGAAGCATCCGGGCGGTGACAGCCGATCGGTTCAGTATCGCGTTCAATGTGATCAAAGGTCATAGTCTCAGGGATACTGTTAGTCCAACCAACCAATCAATCAATCAATCAATAATCAAGATTTCTATCTGTCGTTCTATTCTACCAACACATCCTGTGGATAGGTGGCCTTGCTTAGCAAGGCCTTGTTGGGCACCCTTTGGTCTCCCAGTGGAGACAGTTTGGTACAGGAGGGTTCACCTCAGCTTCTGGTTGTATCTCTTACATTGTATCCCTTACAATATATAGTCCACCAGGTCCTGCTCGTTGACGAGCATCGTACCATGCTTGTTGACAAGCTTGTCACGTGGGCCTGCTTGAACCCATCAGGCACCCACCAGGTGGCCTTGTTGTGCTGCACCTTCCCCCAGGTCCCCATGTTTGGTTGGTGGTTACTTATTGCTCTGCCGTCCTATCGCAGGACATAGGATTGTAACATATCCCACACTTGATCCCTTCTTCATCTTCTATCCTTCTATCACTTGTGGTATTTCCCTGCTTAGTCTCTTCTACACCCCTATCTCCAACAAGCCTGAATCTTCCTTCCACCAATACATCTATCTCAAGGAGCAGTTGATATCCCCAGCTAGGCCCCCAGCGTGTCTACTTGCTGTATACATGAGCAGAGGATTGCTCAGATTGCTTGGTTTGCTTGGTACTGAGTATACTGATTGTACCAAGTATACTGATTGTACCGAGTATACTGCTCGTGTTGAGTATACTGACCGTGCCAAGTATACTGCTCGTACCAAGTATACCGATTGCACTGAGTATACTGCTTGTGTTGAGTATACTGACTGTGGCAAGTATATTGATTGTACTGAGTATTGCCAACACGGCTGTTACGATCCTACGCCCCACGATAGGACGACAAGCAATAAGTAACCGCCAACCAAACACGGAGGCCTGGGGGAAGGCGCAGCAGGACAAGGCCGCCCGGCCGGCGCCTAGGGGATTGCTCTCAGCCGAGCTGACACACGTGACAGAGCTCGTCAACGAGCAAGGTCACGTGAGTGCTCGTCAACGAGCATGACGTGATGCTCGTCAACGAACATGGTACGATGCTCG
>NW_022985418.1:0-6672 GCF_010093625.1 Macroventuria anomochaeta | reverse complement strand
AACAGGTATGGACAGCAATCGCCACAACGCCGATTTGTATACCAAGTACAAGCTCTATTTCAACCTGTTGCAGTCCAAAATCTCCCAATACGACGTTGATGCTGAGCACACATACAATATGGATGAGAAGGGCTTTATGATTGGAGTCACCACCAGGACCAAGCACGTCTTCAGTAGACGTATGTGGGAGAAGAAGGAGGTTACAGCAACTACTCAAGATGGTAATCGTGCCTGGGTGACGCTTGTAGCGTGTGTGTGTGGGGATGGATTGGCACTGCCACTAGGCTGTTACGATCCTACATCCCACAATAGGACAACAAGCAATAAGTCCGCCAACCAAACACGGAGGCCTGGGGGAAGGCGCAGCAGGACAAGGCCGCCCGGCCGGCGCCTAGGGGATTGCTCTCAGCCGAGCTGACACACGTGACAGAGCTCGTCAACGAGCAAGGTCACGTGAGTGCTCGTCAACGAGCATGACGTGATGCTCGTCAACGAACATGGTACGATGCTCGTTGACAAACCGCAATCCATCCGGATTGGCCAGGACCGACTCTGCTCGTCAACGAGCAGATCTGATGAACTGTATATATATGTGTAGGAACACAACCCTTATGGTTCGTGTTCAACCTCGTCAATTAAGTTTGTCATTGGATCTCAACCAACCTTCAAGCTAGACAGATTGCCTGTACTACTCATTGTTACCCCAAGCCGTCGTTAGGTGTTTCACCCAGGCGACTTACCCCTACTGTTCCAGAGCCAGAGTTCATCCTCGAGAACCAATCGAATAGTGCTTACGAGCTTTGCTCAAAGTACGACTTCAACAACGGCCTACTGCTTGGGTTGCTTGAGTTGCTCCACTGAGAGTGATGATCATACTGAGTATTGCCAACACCTACAGTTCCTTGGCTCTTCTCGTATTGTTGCGTAGTCCCGTTTGTTCAGTGTTGTTGCAGGTTGCCCTTTGATCGTAACAGCCACTACTGCTGCTCAAATTTGAATGTCCTGCCATGTCTCTGTGATCTTTTCAAACCCACAATCATCTAGGTAATCAACAATACTGTGGGCTTCAGCACCTTTAAGTTGGCAATGGGCACCACAAGTACCAGGTCTGTTGCTGTGAGGGAGAGTCTTTGGATCATGGGAATAGGCTATGCATTTGGCAGTAGTAGGAGGGGCTTCAAGGACCTTATAAATGTCTTCATAAGGGCAAGGTACATGTAGCACATCACAGAAGTAGAGAACTCCTAGGATGTGTTGAAGTCGTACTTTAAGCAAAGCTTGTAAGTACTATTCAATTGGTTCTCAAGGATGAGCTCTGGTTCTGGAACAGTAGGGGTAAGTCACCTGGGTGAAACACCTAACAATGGCTTGGGGTAACAATGAGTAGTACAGGCAATCTGTCTAGCTCGAAGGTTGATTGAGATCCAATGACAAACTTGATTGACAAGGTTGAACACAAACCATAAGGGTTGTGTTCCTACATGCTTATATACAGTCCACCAGATCTGCTCATTGACAAGCAGAGTTGGTCCTGGCCAATCCGGATAGATTGCGCCTCATTGACAAGTATTGTATGATGCTTGTTGACAAGCACTCATGTGACTGCGCTTGTTGACGAGCACTCATGTGACTGCTCGGCCAAGAGCATCCCTCAGGCGTTGGCTGGGTAGCCTTGCCGTGCTGCACCTTTCCCCAGGCTTCCATGTTTGGTTGGTGGTTACTTATTACCCATTGTCCTATCGCAGGACGTAGGATCATAACAGGATGGCTGCACATTGTGATATTTTAGAGTGACGCCTGAAACGCTTGTGAACAATGGCTGGTTCATCAGACATCTTAGGCACAAAAAATAAGAAGAAAAATCTATGGATTGGGTGTATTTCTGTAAGGGTATCTGTGACAGCAAGCTCAGTAGCAATGGGAGGTGGTCTTGTAAGATTAATTGCTACCGTTCCCTGGCCATTGTGTGCCCAATTATCTTTGTGCTCTTGCCCGCACCACGCTAGCGTCCCGATGGGTTAGCGCCATTGTCCCAATACATGACAGCCTACTTCACTACAGCACTGTAACCCCGTTACAGTTTCATTTGGTTTGGTTCATTGTTTTGGTTTTGGCAATGCTCAATGGTCTGGGTGTTATTGTCCACCTTAATGCTAAACATGAGAGCTCGGCATAGTCACGATTTGCGGTGGACAGCTCAAGGCCCCCGGCACCACCAAAGCCAGAAACAGCCCAAGCGCCAATGTGAGGCTGACAACATAACATACATAGAACGCAAGACCCACCTGTAGCCGCTGGCTTCCTATGGCTCATGTTGGATTTTGTGGTATTCTTACACTTGGTCTTTTCCACACCCTTATCTTCAACAAGCCTGAACCTTCCTTTCACCAATTCATCCATCTTAGAGAGCAGTTGGTATCCCCAGCTGGCCCCCTCTCACACATAAGAATAACTGTCGCAGTACAGTTTGATCAGTACAGTAAGGTTGAGTATAAACGGGCCAGTATGATACTCCGTCAAACAATTATAGTAACACAACAGTCTCATGGTCAAACCTCCTCGTCCTCACCCTATTTAAACACACTGCTTAGTTCAATACAACCTCAGTTCAATCCTTCAGTACTTCTGCACACGCGTACTGATCACTCACGATTTACCGCGATAGTAATCCTCAGCAGCACCGGGCGAATCACGACACCCGCATCCTCCCAACTTCCCAAACCATCGATCGTAACTTGAACATGATGTTCTCATCCTACCTCGCTGTCTTCACTACCTTCCTTGCTCTGGCGGCATCAGCACCCACACCCTCACCAGCATATGCAACAGTCGACCTCCGCTTCATCGGTCCCCAGAACACACGCTACTCAAGTTTGAATCAGTCACCCATGAGTGACCAAAGCCAACATCTTACCATCATCGTCGGCCAGACACTATCGCTCGACCACGACCCACTACACATCCAGGGCCTGCAGATCGCGGCGATCAAGGCGGGCGAGTCACTGTCGTTGTTGCCTACAGGTGTTGTGGAAAATGATTGGAGAGTTGTATGTTCAGCGCGCATCGATGGGAGTGAAGATCTTTTCGAGTTTGACTTGAAGGATAAGGGCATGCTCCTTGCTGGCGGCAGGCTGGTGAAGGTGACTCGGCTGAGCTGTGCTGTCGACGAGGAGGCGGCACGATGATACTGTGGCCTGCTCGTGTCATGCTGTATATATCGTGGTGATCATACTTTTCTGCATAGCGGTGGCGTTAGAATTTCTCTTGTATGTTCGTTCGCATCTCAGCTTTTCAGACCCTTCATCAGTCGCTCAACAATGTCAATTCCCATCTGTTCTTCCGCAGATGGTGTTTTGCGCTCTTCTTTCTTCTCCTCCTTTGCCCCAAAGCCGGAACTTGACATGATCTGCTCCATCATGCGTATGCCCTTGAGCTCTTGCAGCGGCGGAATGTTGTTCAACGCCTCCGAATCCACCTTCTTGAAGTCAACTCCACCCATGGGCTTTACGGCGCCCTTGACCTCAAGCACTCGCTCAGATGTGACTACGAAGTCACATTGCACTTCGCCGTTCTTGTCAGGCTTGATCGTATCCAGCCCATACTGCGCCTCGTCGACGACTTGACACTCATGCGCAACAGCAACGACCGGTGCCGCAGCGTCAAGCACCTTTAGGTCCTGCAGCAACGCCCACTGCACCTCGAACAATGCCGAGCCCTCCCATACAATGACACCCTGCTCGTTAAGCACCAGCCCGCCCAGCGCACAAATGTCGATCTTGTATCCGTCATCTTTCAGCTGCGCCAGCGCTACCTTCCGCCCTATCCCAGGTCTCTCCATGCCATCCAGACACGCTGCAAGCTTCAACTTGCTCTCCCCTATACTCTTAGGATCTAGCAGCACAAAGCCCCTCCGCAGCCTATACGTGCCCACCAGCACCCTCTTGCCATCCTTCAACGCCCTGTACCGCAAGCCCTCGAGGCTGTTGTCGCTCGTGACGAGTATCGTCTTCGCATCCTTATAACACCGTAAGTCGACGATGCGTGCGACCGCGTCCTCCGAGCCGCGAAAGTCGGGCGTGAATTTGAGGAAATCGTAATTGAAGCGCGAGTCGGGCAGCGCGTGGCGGAGCAGCTGCTGGTAGACACCTGCCCAAAGCAGCTTGCGGGGCGAGTCAGAGGATGTAGGGACGGTCATAACGGCTATGGAGGTGTTTTCGCGGTATTACAGTCAGAAACGGGAGTGCGTGAGGCAGGACGCCTTATGGGACGCGGGATGGCATTGTGTGGTGTGGTGGTTGGTGCACGAGATGGCCCCGCTGCGGAGAACACGAGGTGTCACTAGGCTTGGCTTTTTTGGCGGCTGCAGTGTCACCTCTTCAATGTCTACATACAGCGGCATTCAAGAACTGTCGTTCTTGATCACGCCAAATCCTAAGTTAAAGGAATTGTTTGTACATCCTTGCCGTTGTAATACTTTTCCGGCACTCCCGCGGGAGCGCCCTGCGTCATTGACGCCTTATCCGGTCAGACGAGCCTCATGATAGGCCAGAGCAACAGCATCATCTGCATCGTGACTCTTGGTTATAACCGCCATATAACCGCACACTATTTTATCACCGTCCCTCTGCTGCTTCTCCATGCTGCTTCTCCAAGCTAAGACACGCCACCAGCACTAGCACAGTGCGACCTACTGCGAAGACCAGATACAGCAGCAATGATAGCCGCGTCAGAGAAGTCGCCGAAAGATGGCATTCACCAACTTGACCCGGAAGATGGCATTGTTGATACGACTGGTAAGGATCTCATGAACCTGAAAGAGATGGAGGACGGACTGGAGCAGACGCCCTCGCCACCTCCAGAAACACAAGACGTACACAAAGGCCAAAGCAAGACTACGTCCAAATCTTCCAAACTTACGACCCTTACTCATTGGCTACTCTGGTTTCTCAAAGATCAATGGTTCCTCCTCGCCATGTCCATCATCATTCTCATCTCATCCCAGGTGCAGGTGCCAGCTTCACAACAGCGAATGAAGAGAACCGTCATAACCTACCTGTCCGTCTCTGTCATCTTCTTCATCAACGGCTGCACGCTGCCCACCCGGCTGCTCATCGAGAACTACATGCGCTGGAAACTGCACTTCTTCGTCCAACTGCAATGCTACCTCGTCTGCTCGGCTGCAACCTTCGCCATTGTGAGCTTGTGCGCGACGAACCCCAAGTTTATGGATCCGTGGCTGCTGATTGGGTTTTTGTTTGTGGGGAGCGCGCCGACGACGATGAGTAGTAACGTCGTCATGACAAGGCAGGCGCATGGAAACACGGCGCTCACAGTCGTGCAGAGCGTTATCGGGCAGTTCTTGTGTCCGTTCCTTAGCCCGATTATCGTGCAGATGTACCTCAGCTCTGGCGCGTGGTACAGCCAGGTCCTCGAGAAGGGCAGCGGGTATGGCGAGATCTACAGACGTGTGTTCATGCAACTCGGGCTCTCGCTCTTCCTCCCCATGGCTGTGGGACAAGTAGTGCAGCACTTTTCCCCACAAGCTTGCAAAAAAGTCTTTGTCGAGTGGAAACTCATAAAGCTCTCGAGCGTGGCGCTGCTCACCCTGGTATGGCAGACCTTCGACCAAGCGTTCCAGTCGCACGCTTTCGAATCGGTCAAGAAGAGCAACATCATCTTCATCGTCTTTATTTGCATGGCGCTGTATTTTATATGGACCGCCCTCTGCTTCACTGCCAGCATAATCTGGCTCCCGAAGAAAGACGTTATTGCGTGTTGTTACTGCTGCCCGGCGAAGGCGCTGGCTATGGTTGTTCCGCTGACGAGCGTCATGTACATCAATATCAGTCCGATTGAGCAGTCGAAGATGCAGATCCCTGCTATCATCTTCCAGGCGTTCCAGGTCGGAATTGGCGGATTGATGACGATTGCGTTTCGGCGGTGGATTAGAAATGAAGAGGAGAAAGAGAAGGCGGAGAAGGGGAATAGGGAACGAACTGGACAAGAGAAATAGCTGGATGAAACGATGATGTGGACTGACTGATTAGTCAATTGAATAATTGATTGAATGGTTGATTGATTGATTAGCTTGTTTAACGTCCTAAGTCAGTGTAATTGTGATAAGAGGCGAGCCGTAACAATGCAGAGCTCCATTGTGCGATATGGCCAAAAAGTACATCAATATCAGCACAATGGCTGATATTAGGCTCTGCATCTAATATATAGGCATAGTGCAAGGCACCTCCTTACAACTATCCTCCCTCTTCAAGAGCGCCTGTTGATTGATTGATTGATTGATTAATTGGAGGGTATAGCTCCTCTGGTAATGCAAAGATTTAGTTACAGGAGTGTGGGGTCAATAGGGGTACAAGGGATGGTGAGGGCTCAGGCCCAGTGCAAAGATGCTGGAAACAAAAGAAGTACAAAACAAACAAACAAAGGAAAGAGAAGCTGGTGTAGCATGCCTATGCCAGGTCTTCTGAAGACTGCCCAAGATGCCACCTCCTTGTGCCAACCTTGGTCCTGCTGATGAAGTCCAAGGTGGCCTTGATGCCTTGCTTGGTGTGGAGGAGGAGAGGGAGAGTCAGCTGTACCTTCCCAAGACTGTCCTGCAGGATTTTCCGGTCTGTGTTCAGCCACTTGCAGCTCAGGAGCATGTGCTCAGGAGTCTGC